>NW_028132469.1:0-36000 GCF_964374135.1 Grampus griseus | reverse complement strand
AAGGAGCTCAGGGGCACTGTAATTCACACACCTGCAGAGTTATAAATGACAGCTATCGTCCAAAAATATATTGAAGTAAGGCTGCCAAGAGGACTTGAAAGCGGGGCAGAATTGCAGGAAACCGATTTCAGGAGGTAGACTGGAATTGTATTTTAAGCATAGGAAAAGAGGCAGAACGTCCACAATGATGCACTTGGACAAAAAGGGCGTATGCATTTTTTCCTGAATATATTCAGGAAAAAACGCATACGCCCTTTTTGGCCAACCAAGCAAGCTTGTCAAGGAAATCTGCACTAGAATGAAGTCTCACTTCCCATCGGTCAAAAGGGCCATCTGAAAAAAGTGTAAAATCCAGAAAGGCAGGACAGTCCATGGAGAACTGGGGGCCTTGTTATGCTGATGGGCGGGATGTAAATTGCCACCCGCCACTCTGGAGAAGTGTATGGTGTTTCCTGAAACATCTAAAAAACAAAGCAACAGAGCCTAGGGCACTTCCACTTATGGTCCTATAGCTTAGGGAAATTAAAATCAAAAAGACACAGCCACCCCAAAGTTTGGGACGGCTCTGTTTACTAGAACCTCGTTTATGGTAGAAGTTCAATACCACAGAAAGCAAAAACTGGATAAAGGAGTTGTGGTACTTACGTACAATGCAATATCGCTCAGCAATGAAATCTATGTCATCAGGCCCGTAGCAGAATAATGAGTGGATTCAGGTACGATGATTCTAACTGAAATAAGTCACACAGAAAAAGAAACATCATAAGATATCACTAATACACGGAACGTAAACTTGGCTACACCGGAACTGAATTACAAAACAGAACAGGGTCTCAAATTTAGAAAACCAACTTATGCTTTCTTAAGGGGAAAGCTGAGTTGGGGTGCTCCATAAAACCAGAGATTGAAATGAGCACAGATACCATTCCATAAGCCAAATATGTAATAGACTAGAGCTACACCTTGCTCAACGAAATGGCCTCAATACCCCATATTAAACGCCTAAAAGTATACCTTACTAGTAGGACTCTTAAAACCTATGGATTGCTTTGTCTCCGAAAGAGAATCAAGCGTGTGTACTGTGGCATAAACACAGCAGTGATAGGATTGTTGGAGTTCGGTGAGCAAATGCAGACCCTTTGAAGTCATATTGCATGGTAGCCATTCCATGGGTCTCAACTCGCCAGGTTGAAGGGATTCTTCCTTCAGCTAAAACATGCATGTGGAACCCAGAGTATGATCCACCGTGTGATCGGGAAACGTGTTCAAATGTGTCTCAGTTTTCGTCCCCTGGTACTCGGGTGCAACATTCCAGACGCTTTGATAACACTCTCCCCACTTGGAGAGTCAGTGCCTTGAACCTCCTGTTTGGCCCAGTTTGCAATTTCTGCGGAAGATGAACAGGAATAGGGAGAACCAATGAGAGACTAGCTGGAGGTATCTGGACGGGCAAATTTAACTCTCATTTCCCACCAGGAAGAGGAATTAACCAAAGGCTCAGCATGCCGTGCCAGAACCAGATTAGGCCCTGAAGCAATCCTGCGGTGTTGCGGCCAGCTCACAAGAAAGTGAGTTGAAGAAAGGAGCTCAGGGGCACTGTAATTCACAAACCTGCAGAGTTATAAATGACAGCTATCGTCCAAAAATATATTGAAGTCAGGCTGCCAAGAGGACTTGAATGCGGGGCAGAATTGCAGGAAACCGATTTCAGGAGGTAGACTGGAATTGCATTTAAAGCATAGGAAAAGAGGCAGAACGTCCACAATGATGCACTTGGACAAAAAGGGCGTATGCATTTTTTCCTGAATATATTCAGGAAAAAACGCATACGCACTTTTTGGCCAACCAAGCAAGCTTGTAAAGGAAATCTGCACTACAATGAAGTCTCACTTCCCCCCGGTCAAAAGGGCCATCTGAAAATAGTGTAAAATCCAGAAAGGCGGGACAGTCCATGGAGAACTGGGGGCCTTGTTATGTTGATGGGCGGGATGTAAATTGCCACCCGCCACTCTGGAGAAGTGTATGGTGTTTCCTGAAACATCTAAAAAACAAAGCAACAGAGCCTAGGGCACTTCCACTTATGGTCCTATAGCTTAGGGAAATTAAAATCAAAAAGACACAGCCACCCCAAAGTTTGGGACGGCTCTGTTTACTAGAACCTCGTTTACGGTATAAGTTCAATATCGCAGAAAGTGAAAACTGGATAAAGAAGTTGTGGTACTTACGTACAATGCAATATCGCTCAGCAATGAAATCTATGTCATCAGGCCCATAGCAGCATAATGAGTGGATTCAGCTACGATGATTCTAACTGAAATAAGTCACACAGAAAAAGAAACATCATAAGATATCACGAATACACGGAATGTAAACTTGGCTACACAGGAACTGAATTACAAAACAGAACAGGGTCTCAAATTTAGAAAACCAACTTATGCTTGCTTAAGGGGAAAGGTGAGTTGGGGTGCTCCATAAAACCAGAGATTGAAATGAGCACAGATACCATTCCATAAGCCAAATATGTAATAGACAAGAGTTACTCCTTGCTCAATGAAATGGACTCAACACCCCATATTAAATGCCTAAGAGTATACCTGACTAGTAGGAATCTTAAAACCTATGGATTGCTATGTCTCCGAAAGAGAATCAAGCATGTGTACAGCGGCATAAATGCAGCAGTGATAGGATTGGTGAGGTTCGGTGAGCAAATGCAGACCCTTTGAAGTCATATTGCATGGTAGCCATTCCATGGGTCTCAACTCTCCAGGTTGAAGGGATTCTTCCTTCAGCTAAAACATGCATGTGGAAACCAGAGTATGATCCACCGTGTGATCGGGAAACGTGTTCAAATGTGTCTCAGTTTTCGTCCCCTGGTACTCGGGTGCAAAATTCCAGACGCTTTACTAACACTCTCCCCAGCTGGAGAGTCAGTGCCTTGAACCTCCTGTTTGGCCCAGTTTGCAATTTCTGCGGAAGATGAACAGGAATAGGAAGAACCAATGAGAGACTAGCTGGAGGTGTCTGGACGGGCAAATTTAACTCTCATTTCCCACCAGGAAGGGGAATTAACCAAAGGATCAGCGTGCCGTGCCGGAACCAGATTAGGGCCTGAAACAATCCTGCGGTGTTGCGGCCTGCTCACAAGAAAACGAGTTGAAGAAAGGAGCTCAGGGGCACTGTAATTCAAAATCCTGCAGAGTTATAAATGACAGCTATCGTCCAAAAATATATTGAAGTAAGGCTGCCAAGAGGATTTGAAAGCGGGGCAGAATTGCAGGAAACCGATTTCCGGAGGTAGACAGGAATTGCATTTAAAGCATAGGAAAAGAGGCAGAACGTCCACAGTGATGCACTTGGCCAAAAAGGGCGTATGCGTTTTTTCCTGAATATATTCAGGAAAAAACGCATACGCCCTTTTTGGCCAACCAAGCAAGCTTGCAAAGAAATCTGCACTACAATGAAGTCTCACTTCCCCCCGGTCAAAAGGGCAATCTAAAAAAAGTGTAAAATCCAGAAAGGCAGGACAGTCCATGGAGAACTGGGGGCCCTGTTATGCTGATGGGCGGGATGTAAATTGCCACCCGCCACTCTGGAGAAATGTATGGTGTTTCCTGAAACATCTAAAAAACAAAGCAACAAAGCGTAAGGCACTTCCACTTATGGTCCTATAGCTTAAGGAAATTTAAATCAAAAAGACACAGCCACCCCAAAGTTTGGGACGGCTCTGTTTTCTAGACCCTCGTTTACAGTACAAGTTCAATATTGCAGAAAGCAAAAACTGGATAAAGAAGTTGTGGTACTTACGTACAATGCAATATCACTCAGCAATGAAATCTATGTCATCAGGCCCGTAGCAGCATAATGAGTGGATTCAGGCACGATGATTCTAACTGAAATAAGTCACACAGAAAAAGAAACATCATAAGATATCACTAATACACGGAATGTAAACTTGGCTACAGAGGAACTGAATTACAAAACAGAACACGGTCTCAAATTTAGAAAACCAACTTATGCTTGCTTAAGGGGAAAGGTGAGTTGGGGTGCTGCATAAAACCAGAGATTGAAATGAGCACAGATACCGTTCCATAAGCCAAATATGTAATAGACAAGAGCTACTCCTTGCTCAACGAAATGGACTCAACACCACATATTAAACGCCTAAGAGTATACCTGACTAGTAAGAATCTTAAAACCTATGCATGGATATGTCTCTGAAAGAGAATGAAGCGTGTGTACAGCAGTATAAACGCAGCAGTGATAGGATTGGTGAGGTTCGGTGAGCAAATGCAGACCCTTTGAAGTCATATTGCATGGTAGCCATTCCATGGGTCTCAACTCTCCAGGTTGAAGGGATTCTTCCTTCAGCTAAAACATGCATGTGGAACCCAGAGTATGATCCACCGTGTGATCGGGAAACATGTTCAAATGTGTCTCAGTTTTCGTCCCCTGGTACTCGGTTGCAACATTCCAGACGCTTTACTAACACTCTCCCCACTTGGAGAGTCAGTGCCTTGAACCTCCTGTTTGGCCCAGTTTGCAATTTCTGCGGAAGATGAACAGGAATAGGGAGAACCAATGAGAGACTAGCTGGAGGTGTCTGGACTGGCAAATTTAACTCTCATTTCCCAACAGGAAGAGGAATTAATCAAAGGCTCAGCGTGCCGTACCGGAACCAGATTAGGCCCTGAAGCAATCCTGCAGTGTTGCGTCCAGCTCACAATAAAGCGAGTTGAAGAAAGGAGCTCAGGGGCACTGTAATTCACAAACCTGCAGAGTTATAAATGACAGCTATCGTCCAAAAATATATTGAAGTAAGGTTGCACAGAGGACTTGAAAGTGGGGCAGAATTGCAGGAAACCGATTTCAGGAGGTAGACTGGAATTGCATTTAAAGCATAGGAAAAGAGGCAGAACGTCCACAATGATGCACTTGGCCACAAAGGGCGTATGCGTTTTTTCCTGAATATATTCAGGAAAAAACGCATATGCCCTTTTTGGCCAACCAAGCAAGCTTGCAAAGGAAATCTGCACTACAATGAAGTCTCACTTCCCATCGGTCAAAAGGGCCATCTTAAAAAAGTGTAAAATCCAGAAAGGCAGGACAGTCCATGGAGAACTGGGGGCCTTGTTATGCTGATGGGCGAGATGTAAATTGCCACCCGCCACTCTGGAGAAGTGTATGGTGTTTCCTGAAACATCTAAAAAACAAAGCAACAGAGCCTAGGGCACTTCCACTTATGGTCCTATAGCTTAGGGAAATTAAAATCAAAAAGACACAGCCACCCCAAAGTTTGGGACGGCTCTGTTTACTAGAACCTCGTTTACGGTACAAGTTCAATATCGCAGAAAGCGAAAACTGGATAAAGAAGTTGTGGTACATACGTACAATGCAATATCACTCAGCAATGAAATCTATGTCATCAGGCCCGTAGCAGCATAATGAGTGGATTCAGCTACGATGATTCTAACTGAAATAAGTCACACAGAAAAAGAAACATCATAAGATATCACTAATACACGGAATGTAAACTTGGCTACACAGGAACTGAATTACAAAACAGAACACGGTCTCAAATTTAGAAAACCAACTTATGCTTGCTTAAGGGGAAAGGTGAGTTGGGGTGCTCCATAAAACCAGAGATTGAAATGAGCACAGATACCATTCCATAAGCCAAATATGTAATAGACAAGAGCTACTCCTTGCTCAACGAAATGGACTCAACACCCCATATTAAACGCCTAAGAGTATACCTGACTAGTAAGAATCTTAAAATCTATGGATTGCTATGTCTCCAAAAGAGAATCAAGTGTGTGTACAGCGGCATAAACGCAACAGTGATAGGATTGGTGAGGTTTAGTGAGCAAATGCAGACCCTTTGGAGTCATATTGCATGGTAGCCATTCCATGGGTCTCAACTCTCCAGGTTGAAGGGATTCTTCCTTCAGCTAAAACATGCATGTGGAACCCAGAGTATGATCCACCGTGTGATCGGGAAACGTGTTCAAATGTGTCTCAGTTTTCGTCCCCTGGTACTCGGGTGCAACATTCCAGATGCTTTACTAACACTCTCCCCACTTGGAGAGTCAGTGCCTTGAACCTCCTGTTTGGCCCAGTTTGCAATTTCTGCGGAAGATGAACAGGAATAGGGAGAACAAATGAGAGACTAGCTGGAGGTGTCTGGACGGGTAAATTTAACTCTCATTTCCCACCAGGAAGGGGAATTAACCAAAGGCTCAGCGTGCCGTGCCGGAAACAGATTAGGGCCTGAAGCAATCCTGCGGTGTTGCGGCCAGCTCACAAGAAAGCGAGTTGAAGAAAGGAGCTCAGGGACACTGTAATTCACAAACCTACAGAGTTATAAATGACAGCTATCTTCCAAAAATATATTGATGTAAGGCTGCCAAGAGGACTTGAAAGCGGGGCAGAATTGCAGGAAACCGATATCAGGAGGTAGACTAGAATTGCATTTAAAGCATAGGAAAAGAGGCAGAACGTCCACAATGATGCACTTGGCCAAAAAGGGCGTATGCGTTTTTTCCTGAATATATTCAGGAAAAAACGCATACGCCCTTTTTGGCCAACCAAGCAAGCTTGCAAAGGAAATCTGCACTACAATGAAGTCTCACTTCACCCCGGTCAAAAGAGCCATCTGAAAAAAGTGTAAAATCCAGAAAGGCAGGACAGTCCATGGAGAACTGGGGGCCTTGTTATGCTGATGGGTGGGATGTAAATTGCCACCCGCCACTCTGGAGAAGTGTATGGTGTTTCCTGAAACATCTAAAAAACAAAGCAACAGAGCCTAGGGCACTTCCACTTATGGTCCTATAGCTTAGGGAAATTAAAATCAAAAAGACACAGCCACCCCAAAGTTTGGGACGGCTTTGTTTACTAGAACCTCGTTTACGGTACAAGTTCAATATCGCAGTAAGCGAAAAGTGGATAAAGAAGTTGTGGTACTTACGTACAATGCAATATCGCTCAGCAATGAAATCTATGTCATCAGGCCCGTAGCAGCATAATGAGTGGATTCAGGTACGATGATTCTAACTGAAATAAGTCACACAGAAAAAGAAACTCCATAAGATATCACTAATACACGGAATGTAAACTTGGCTACACAGGAACTGAATTACAAAACAGAACAGGGTCTCAAATTTAGAAAACCAACTTATGCTTGCTTAAGGGGAAAGGTGAGTTGGGGTGCTCCATAAAACCAGAGATTGAAATGAGCACAGATACCATTCCATAAGCCAAATATGTAATAGACAAGAGCTACTCCTTGCTCAACGAAATGGACTCAACACCTCATATTAAATGCCTAAGAGTATACCTGACTAGTAAGAATCTTAAAACCTATGGATGGATATGTCTCTGAAAGAGAATGAAGCGTGTGTACAGCAGCATAAACGCAACAGTAATAGGATTGGTGAGGTTCGGTGAGCAAATGCAGACCCTTTGGAGTCATATTGGATGGTAGCCATTCCATGGGTCTCAACTCGCCAGGTTGAAGGGATTCTTCCTTCAGCTAAAACATGCATGTGGAACCCAGAGTATGATCCACCGTGTGATCGGGAAACGTGTTCAAATGTGTCTCAGTTTTCGTCCCCTGGTACTCGGGTGCAACATTCCAGACGCTTTACTAACACTCTCCCCACTTGGAGAGTCAGTGCCTTGAACCTCCTGTTTGGCCCAATTTGCAATTTCTGCGGAAGATGAACAGGAATAGGGAGAACCAATGAGAGACTAGCTGGAGGTGTCTGGACGGGCAAATTTAACTCTCATTTCCCACCAGGAAGGGGAATTAACCAAAGGCTCAGCGTGCCGTGCCGGAACCAGATTAGGGCCTGAAGCAATCGTGCGGTGTTGCGGCCAGCTCACAAGAAAGCGAGTTGAAGAAAGGAGCTCAGGGGCACTGTAATTCACAAACCTACAGAGTTATAAATGACAGCTATCGTCCAAAAATATATTGATGTAAGGCTGCCAAGAGGACTTGAAAGCGGGGCAGAATTGCAGGAAACCGATATCAGGAGGTAGACTAGAATTGCATTTAAAGCATAGGAAAAGAGGCAGAACGTCCACAATGATGCACTTGGCCAAAAAGGGCGTATGCGTTTTTTCCTGAATATATTCAGGAAAAAATGCATACGCCCTTTTTGGCCAACCAAGCAAGCTTGCAAAGGAAATCTGCACTACAATGAAGTCTCACTTCACCCCGGTCAAAAGAGCCATCTGAAAAAAGTGTAAAATCCAGAAAGGCAGGACAGTCCATGGAGAACTGGGGGCCTTGTTATGCTGATGGGTGGGATGTAAATTGCCACCCGCCACTCTGGAGAAGTGTATGGTGTTTCCTGAAACATCTAAAAAACAAAGCAACTGAGCCTAGGGCACTTCCACTTATGGTCCTATAGCTTAGGGAAATTAAAATCAAAAAGACACAGCCACCCCAAAGTTTGGGACGGCTCTGTTTACTAGAACCTCGTTTACGGTACAAGTTGAATATCGCAGAAAGCGAAAACTGCATAAAGGAGTTGTGGTACTTACGTACAATGCAATATCGCTCAGCAATGAAATCTATGTCATCAGGCCCGTAGCAGCATAATGAGTGGATTCAGGTACGATGATTCTAACTGAAATAAGTCACACAGAAAAAGAAACACCATAAGATATCACTAATACACGGAATGTAAACTTGGCTACACAGGAACTGAATTACAAAACAGAACAGGGTCTCAAATTTAGAAAACCAACTTATGCTTGCTTAAGGGGAAAGGTGAGTTGGGGTGCTCCATAAAACCAGAGATTGAAATGAGCACAGATACCGTTCCATAAGCCAAATATATAATAGACAAGAGCTACTCCTTGCGCAATGAAATGGACTCAACACCTCATATTAAATGCCTAAGAGTATACCTGACTAGTAAGAATCTTAAAACCTATGGATGGATATGTCTCTGAAAGAGAATGAAGCGTGTTTACAGCGGCATAAACCCAGCAGTGATAGGATTGGTGAGGTTCGGTGAGCAAATGCAAACCCTTTGGAGTCATATTGCATGGTAGCCATTCCATCGGTCTCAACTCTCCAGGTTGAAGGGATTCTTCCTTCAGCTAAAACATGCATGTGGAACCCAGAGTATGATCCATCGTGTGATCGGGAAACGTGTTCAAATGTGTCTCAGTTTTCGTCCCCTGGTACTCGGGTGCAACATTCCAGACGCTTTACTAACACTCTCCCCACTTGGAGAGTCAGTGCCTTGAACCTCCTGTTTGGCCCAGTTTGCAATTTCTGCGGAAGATGAACAGGAATAGGGAGAACCAATGAGAGACTAGCTGGAGGTGTCTGGACGGGCAAATTTAACTCTCATTTCCCACCAGGAAGAGGAATTAACCAAAGGCTCAGCATGCCGTGCCGGAACCAGATTAGGCCCTGAAGCAATCCTGCGGTGTTGCGGCCAGCTCACAAGAAAGCGAGTTGAAGAGAGGAGCTCAGGGGCACTGTAATTCACAAACCTGCAGAGTTATAAATGACAGCTATCGTCCAAAAATATATTGAAGTAAGGCTGCCAAGAGGACTTGAAAGCGGGGCAGAATTGCAGGAAACCGATTTCAGGAGGTAGACTGGAATTGCATTTAAAGCATAGGAAAAGTGGCAGAACGTCCACAATGATGCACTTGGCCAAAAAGGGCGTATGCGTTTTTTCCTGAATATATTCAGGAAAAAACGCATACGCCCTTTTTGGCCAAACCAAGCAAGCTTGCAAAGGAAATCTGCACTACAATGAAGTCTCACTTCCCCCCGGTCAAAAGGGCAATCTGAAAAAACTGTAAAACCCAGAGAGGCAGGACAGTCCATGGAGAACTGGGGGCCTTGTTATGCTGATGGGCGGGATGTAAATTGCCACCCGCCACTCTGGAGAAGTGTATGGTGTTTCCTGAAACATCTAAAAAACAAAGCAACTGAGCCTAGGGCACTTCCACTTATGGTCCTATAGCTTAGGGAAATTAAAATCAAAAAGACACAGCCACCCCAAAGGTTGGGACGGCTCTGTTTACTAGAACCTCGTTTACGGTACAAGTTGAATATCGCAGAAAGCGAAAACTGGATAAAGAAGTTGTGGTACTTACGTACAATGCAATATCACTCAGCAATGAAATCTATGTCATCAGGCCCGTAGCAGCATAATGAGTGGATTCAGGTATGATGATTCTAACTGAAATAAGTCACACAGAAAAAGAAACACCATAAGATATCACTAATACACGGAATGTAAACTTGGCTACACAGGAATTGAATTACAAAACAGAACAGGGTCTCAAATTTAGAAAACCAACTTATGCTTGCTTAAGGGGAAAGGTGAGTTGGGGTGCTCCATAAAACCAGAGATTGAAATGAGCACAGATACCATTCCATAAGCCAAATATGTAATAGACAAGAGATACTCCTTGTTCAACGAAATGGACTCAACACCCCATATTAAATGCCTAAGAGTATACGTGACTAGTAGGAATCTTAAAACTTATGGATTGCTATGTCTGCGAAAGAGAATGAAGCGTGTGTACAGCGGCATAAACGCAGCAGTGATAGGATTGGTGAGGTTCGGTGAGCAAATGCAGACCCTTTGAAGTCATATTGCATGGTAGCCATTCCATGGGTCTCAACTCTCCAGGTTGAAGGGATTCTTCCTTTAGCTAAAAAATGCATGTGGAAACCAGAGTATGATACACCGTGTGATCGGGAAACGTGTTCAAATGTGTCTCAGTTTTCGTCCCCTGGTACTCGGGTGCAACATTCCAGACGCTTTACTAACACTCTCCCCACTTGGAGAGTCAGTGCCTTGAACCTCCTGTTTGGCCCAGTTTGCAATTTCTGCGGAAGATGAACAGGAATAGGGAGAACCAATGAGAGACTAGCTGGAGGTGTCTGGACGGGCAAATTTAACTCTCATTTCCCACCAGGAAGGGGAATTAACCAAAGGCTCAGCGTGCCGTGCCGGAACCAGATTAGGGCCTGAAGCAATCCTGCGGTGTTGCGGCCAGCTCACAAGAAAGCGAGTTGAAGAAAGGAGCTCAGGGGCACTGTAATTCACAAACCTGCAGAGTTATAAATGACAGCTATCGTCCAAAAATATATTGAAGTAAGGCTGCCAAGAGGACTTGAAAGCGGGGCAGAATTGCAGGAAACCGATTTCAGGAGGTAGATTGGAATTGCATTTAAAGCATAGGAAAAGTGGCAGAACGTTCACAATGATGCACTTGGCCAAAAAGTGCGTATGCGTTTTTTCCTGAATATATTCAGGAAAAAACGCATACGCCCTTTTTGGCCAAACCAAGCAAGCTTGCAAAGGAAATCTGCACTACAATGAAGTCTCACTTCCCCCCGGTCAAAAGGGCCATCTGAAAAAAGTGTAAAATCCAGAAAGGCGGGACAGTCCATGGAGAACTGGGGGCCTTGTTATGCTGATGGGCGGGATGTAAATTGCCACCCGCCACTCTGGAGAAGTGTATGGTGTTTCCTGAAACATCTAAAAAACAAAGCAACAGAGCCTAGGAAACTTCCACTTATGGTCCTATAGCTTAGGGAAATTAAAATAAAAAAGACACAGCCACCCCAAAGTTTTGGATGGCTCTGTTTACTAGAACCTCGTTTACGGTACAAGTTCAATATCGCAGAAAGCGAAAACTGGATAAAGAAGTTGTGGTACTTACGTACAATGCAATATCGCTCAGCAATGAAATCTATGTCATCAGGCCCTAGCAGCATAATGAGTGGATTCAGCTACGATGATTCTAACTGAAATAAGTCACACAGAAAAAGAAACATCATAAGATATCACTAATACACGGAATGTAAACTTGGTTACACAGGAACTGAATTACAAAACAGAACAGTGTCTCAAATTTAGAAAACCAACTTATGCTTGCCTAGGGGGAAAGGTGACTTGGGGTGCTCGATAAAACCAGAGATTAAAATGAGCACAGATACCGTTCCATAAGCCATATATGTAATAGACAAGAGATACACCTTGCTCAACGAAATGGACTCAACACCCCATATTAAACGCCTAAAAGTATACCTTACTAGTAGGAATCTTAAAACCTATGGATTGCTATGTCTCCGAATGAGAATCAAGCATGTGTACAGCGGCATAAACGCAGCAGTGATAGGATTGGTGAGGTTCAGTGAGCAAATGCAGACCCTTTGAAGTCATATTGCATGGTAGCCATTCCATGGGTCTCAACTCGCCAGGTTGAAGGGATTCTTCCTTCAGCTAAAACATGCATGTGGAACCCACAGTATGATCCACCGTGTGATCGGGAAACGTGTTCAAATGTGTCTCAGTTTTCGTCCCCTGGTACTCGGGTGCAACATTCCAGACGCTTTACTAACACTCTCCCCACTTGGAGAGTCAGTGCCTTGAACCTCCTGTTTGGCCCAGTTTGCAATTTCTGCGGAAGATGAACAGGAATAGGGAGAACAAATGAGAGACTAGCTGGAGGTGTCTGGACGGGCAAATTTAACTCTCATTTCCCACAAGGAAGAGGAATTGATCAAAGGCTCAGCGTGCCGTGCCGGAACCAGATTAGGCCCTGAAGCAATCCTGCGGTGTTCCGGCCAGCTCACAAGAAAGCGAGTTGAAGAATCGAGCTCAGGGGCACTCTAATTCACAAACCTGCAGAGTTATAAATGACAGTTATCGTCCAAAAATATATTGAAGTCAGGCTGCCAAGAGGACTTGAAAGCGGGGCAGAATTGCAGGAAACTGATTTCAGGAGGTATACTGAAATTGCATTTTAAGCATAGGAAAAGAGGCAGAACGTCCACAGTGATGCACTTGGCCAAAAAGGGCGTATGCGTTTTTTCCTGAATATATTCAGGAAAAAACGCATACGCCCTTTTTGGCCAACCAAGCAAGCTTGCAAAGGAAATCTGCACTACAATGAAGTCTCACTTCCCCCCGGTCAAAAGGGCAATCTGAAAAAAGTGTAAAACCCAGAGAGGCAGGACAGTCCATGGAGAACTGGGGGCCTTGTTATGCTGATGGGCGAGACGTAAATTGCCACACGCCACTCTGGAGAAGTGTATGGTGTTTCCTGAAACATCTAAAAAACAAAGCAACTGAGCCTAGGGCATTTCCACTTATGGTCCTATAGCTTAGGGAAATTAAAATCAAAAAGACACAGCCACCCCAAAGGTTGGGACGGCTCTGTTTACTAGAACCTCGTTTACGGTACAAGTTGAATATCGCAGAAAGCGAAAACTGGATAAAGAAGTTGTGGTACTTACGTACAATGCAATATCACTCAGCAATGAAATCTATGTCATCAGGCCCATAGCAGCATAATGAGTGGATTCAGGTACGATGATTCTAACTGAAATAAGTCACACAGAAAAAGAAACACCATAAGATATCACTAATACACGGAATGTAAACTTGGCTACACAGGAACTGAATTACAAAACAGAACAGGGTCTCAAATTTAGAAAACCAACTTATGCTTGCTTAAGGGGAAAGGTGAGTTGGGGTGCTCCATAAAACCAGAGATTGAAATGAGCACAGATACCATTCCATAAGCCAAATATGTAATAGACAAGAGATACTCCTTGTTCAACGAAATGGACTCAACACCCCATATTAAATGCCTAAGAGTATACGTGACTAGTAGGAATCTTAAAACTTATGGATTGCTATGTCTCCGAAAGATAATCAAGCGTGTGTACAGCGGCATAAACGCAGCAGTGAAAGGATTGGTGAGGTTCGGTGAGCAAATGCAGACCCTTTGAAGTCATATTGCATGGTAGCCATTCCATGGGTCTCAACTCTCCAGGTTGAAGGGATTCTTCCTTCAGCTAAAACATGCATGTGGAAACCAGAGTATGATCCACCGTGTGATCGGGAAACGTGTTCAAATGTGTCTCAGTTTTCGTCCCCTGGTACTCGGGTGCAACATTCCAGACGCTTTACTAACACTCTCTCCACTTGGAGAGTCAGTGCCTTGAACCTCCTGTTTGGCCCAGTTTGCAATTTCTGCGGAAGAGGAACAGGAATAGGGAGAACCAATGAGAGACTAGCTGGAGCTGTCTGGACGGGCAAATTTAACTCTCATTTCCCACCAGGAAGGGGAATTAACCAAAGGCTCAGCGTGCCGTGCCGGAACCAGATTAGGCCCTGAAGCAATCCTGCGGTGTTGCGGCCAGCTCACAAGAAAGCGAGTTGAAGAAAGGAGCTCAGGGGCACTGTAATTCACAAACCTGCAGAGTTATAAATGACAGCTCTCGTCCAAAAATATATTGAAGTAAGGCTGCCAAGAGGACCTGAAAGCGGGGCAGAATTGCAGGAAACCGATTTCAGGAGGTAGACTGGAATTGCATTTAAAGCATAGGAAAAGAGGCAGAACGTCCACAATGATGCACTTGGCCAAAAAGGGCGTATGCGTTTTTTCCTGAATATATTCAGGAAAAAACGCATACGCCCTTTTTGGCCAACCAAGCAAGCTTGTAAAGGAAATCTGCATTACAATGAAGTCTCACTTCCCATCGGTCAAAAGGGCCATCTGAAAAAAGTGTAAAATCCAGAAAGGCAGGACAGTCCATGGAGAACTGGGGGCCTTGTTATGCTGATGGGCGGGATGAAAATTGCCACCCGTCACTCTGGAGAAGTGTATGGTGTTTCCTGAAACATCTAAAAAACAAAGCAACAGAGCCTAGGGCACTTCCACTTATGATCCTATAGCTTAGGGAAATTAAAATCAAAAAGACAGAGCCACCCCAAAGTTTGGGACGGCTCTGTTTACTAGAACCTCGTTTATGGTAGAAGTTCAATACCACAGAAAGCAAAAACTGGATAAAGGAGTTGTGGTACTTACGTACAATGCAATATCGCTCAGCAATGAAATCTATGTCATCAGGCCCGTAGCAGCATAATGAGTGGATTCAGGTACGATGATTCTAACTGAAATAAGTCACACTGAAAAAGAAACATCATAAGATATCACTAATACACGGAACATAAACTTGGCTACACCGGAACTGAATTACAAAACAGAACAGGGTCTCAAATTTAGAAAACCAACTTATGCTTTCTTAAGGGGAAAGCTGAGTTGGGGTGCTCCATAAAACCAGAGATTGAAATGAGCACAGATACCATTCCATAAGCCAAATATGTAATAGACAAGAGCTACACCTTGCTCAACGAAATGGACTCAACACCCCATATTAAACGCCTAAGAGTATACGTGACTAGTAGGAATCTTAAAACCTATGGATTGCTATGTCTCCGAAAGAGAATCAAGCGTGTGTACTGCGGCATAAACGCAGCAGTGATAGGATTGGTGAGGTTCGGTGAGCAAATGCAGACCCTTTGAAGTCATATTGCATGGTAGCCATTCCATGGGTCTCAACTCGCCAGGTTGAAGGGATTCTTCCTTTAGCTAAAACATGCATGTGGAACCCAGAGTATGATCCACCGTGTGATCGGGAAACGTGTTCAAATGTGTCTCAGTTTTTGTCCCCTGGTACTCGGGTGCAACATTCCAGACGCTTTACTAACACTCTCCCCACTTGGAGAGTCAGTGCCTTGAACCTCCTGTTTGGCCCAGTTTGCAATTTCTGCGGAAGATGAACAGGAATAGGGAGAACCAATGAGAGACTAGCTGGAGGTGTCTGGACGGGCAAATTTAACTCTCATTTCCCACCAGGAAGGGGAATTAACCAAAGGCTCAGCGTGCCGTGCCGGAACCAGATTAGGGCCTGAAGCAATCTTGTGGTGTTGCGGCCAGCTCACAAGAAAGCGAGTTGAAGAAAGGAGCTCAGGGGCACTGTAATTCACAAACCTGCAGAGTTATACATGACAGCTATCGTCCAAAAATATATTGAAGTCAGGCTGCCAAGAGGACCTGAAAGCGGGGCAGAATTGCAGGAAACCGATTTCAGGAGGTAGACTGGAATTGCATTTAAAGCATAGGAAAAGAGGCAGAACGTCCACAATGATGCACTTGGCCAAAAAGGGCGTATGCGTTTTTTCCTGAATATATTCAGGAAAAAACGCATACGCCCTTTTTGGCCAACCAAGCAAGCTTGTAAAGGAAATCTGCACTACAATGAAGTCTCACTTCCCATCGGTCAAAAGGGCCATCTGAAAAAAGTGTAAAATCCAGAAAGGCAGGACAGTCCATGGAGAACTGGGGGCCTTGTTATGCTGATGGGCGGGATGTAAATTGCCACCTGCCACTCTGGAGAAGTGTATGGTGTTTCCTGAAACATCTAAAAAACAAAGCAACAGAGCCTAGGAAACTTCCACTTATGGTCCTATAGCTTAGGGAAATTAAAATCAAAAAGACACAGCCACCCCAAAGTTTTGGATGGCTCTGTTTACTAGAACCTCGTTTACGGTACAAGTTCAATATCGCAGAAAGCGAAAACTGGATAAAGAAGTTGTGGTACTTACGTACAATGCAATATCGCTCAGCAATGAAATCTATGTCATCAGGCCCTAGCAGCATAATGAGTGGATTCAGCTACGATGATTCTAACTGAAATAAGTCACACAGAAAAAGAAACATCATAAGATATCACTAATACACGGAATGTAAACTTGGTTACACAGGAACTGAATTACAAAACAGAACAGGGTCTCAAATTTAGAAAACCAACTTATGCTTGCTTAATGGGAAAGGTGACTTGGAGTGCTCCATAAAACCAGAGATTAAAATGAGCACAGATACCGTTCCATAAGCCATATATGTAATAGACAAGAGATACACCTTGCTCAACGAAATGGACTCAACACCCCTTATTAAACGCCTAAAAGTATACCTTACTAGTAGGAATCTTAAAACCTATGGATTGCTATGTCTCCGAAAGAGAAACAAGCATGTGTACAGCGGCATAAACGCAGCAGTGATAGGATTGGTGAGGTTCAGTGAGCAAATGCAGACCCTTTGAAGTCATATTGCATGGTAGCCATTCCATGGGTCTCAACTCTCCAGGTTGAAGGGATTCTTCCTTCAGCTAAAACATGCATGTGGAACCCACAGTATGATCCACCGTGTGATCGGGAAACGTGTTCAAATGTGTCTCAGTTTTCGTCCCATGGTACTCGGGTGCAACATTCCAGACGCTTTACTAACACTCTCCCCACTTGGAGAGTCAGTGCCTTGAACCTCCTGTTTGGCCCAGTTTGCAATTTCTGCGGAAGATGAACAGGAATAGGGAGAACCAATGAGAGACTAGCTGGAGGTGTCTGGACGGGCAAATTTAACTCTCATTTCCCACCAGGAAGAGGAATTAATCAAAGGCTCAGCGTGCCGTGCCGGAACCAGATTAGGCCCTGAAGCAATCCTGCAGTGTTGCGGCCAGCTCACAAGAAAGCGAGTTGAAGAAAGGAGCTCAGGGGCACTGTAATTCACAAAACTGCAGAGTTATAAATGACAGCTATCGTCCAAAAATATATTGAAGTAAGGCTGCCAAGAGGACCTGAAAGCGGGGCAGAATTGCAGGAAACCGATTTCAGGAGGTAGACTGGAATTGCATTTAAAGCATAGGAAAAGAGGCAGAACGTCCACAATGATGCACTTGGCCAAAAAGGGCGTATGCGTTTTTTCCTGAATATATTCAGGAAAAAACGCATACGCCCTTTTTGGCCAACCAAGCAAGCTTGTCAAGGAAATCTGCACTACAATGAAGTCTCACTTCCCATCGGTCAAAAGGGCCATCTGAAAAAAGTGTAGAATCCAGAAAGGCAGGACAGTCCATGGAGAACTGGGGGCCTTGTTATGCTGATGGGCGGGATGAAAATTGCCACACGCCACTCTGGAGAAGTGTATGGTGTTTCCTGAAACATCTAAAAAACAAAGCAACAGAGCCTAGGGCACTTCCACTTATGGTCCTATAGCTTAGGGAAATTAAAATCAAAAAGACAGAGCCACCCCAAAGTTTGGGACGGCTCTGTTTACTAGAACCTCGTTTATGGTAGAAGTTCAATACCACAGAAAGCAAAAACTGGATAAAGGAGTTGTGGTACTTACGTACAATGCAATATCGCTCAGCAATGAAATCTATGTCATCAGGCCCGTAGCAGCATAATGAGTGGATTCAGGTACGATGATTCTAACTGAAATAAGTCACACAGAAAAAGAAACATCATAAGATATCACTAATACACCGAACATAAACTTGGCTACACCGGAACTGAATTACAAAACAGAACAGGGTCTCAAATTTAGAAAACCAACTTATGCTTTCTTAAGGGGAAAGCTGAGTTGGGGTGCTCCATAAAACCAGAGATTGAAATGAGCACAGATACCATTCCATAAGCCAAATATGTAATAGACAAGAGCTACACCTTGCTCAACGAAATGGACTCAAAACCCCATATTAAACGCCTAAGAGTATACGTGACTAGTAGGAATCTTAAAACCTATGGATTGCTATGTCTCCGAAAGAGAATCAAGCGTGTGTACTGCGGCATAAACGCAGCAGTGATAGGATTGGTGAGGTTCGGTGAGCAAATGCAGACCCTTTGAAGTCATATTGCATGGTAGCCATTCCATGGGTCTCAACTCGCCAGGTTGAAGGGATTCTTCCTTCAGCTAAAACATGCATGTGGAACCCAGAGTATGATCCACCGTGTGATCGGGAAACTTGTTCAAATGTGTCTCAGTTTTTGTCCCCTGGTACTCGGGTGCAACATTCCAGACGCTTTACTAACACTTTCCCCACTTGGAGAGTCAGTGCCTTGAACCTCCTGTTTGGACCAGTTTGCAACTTCTGCGGAAGATGAACAGGAATAGGGAGAACCAATGAGAGACTAGCTGGAGGTGTCTGGACGGGCAAATTTAACTCTCATTTCCCACCAGGAAGGGGAATTAACCAAAGGCTCAGCGTGCCGTGCCGGAACCAGATTAGGGCCTGAAGCAATCCTGCGGTGTTGCGGCCAGCTCACAAGAAAGCGAGTTGAAGAAAGGAGCTCAGGGGCACTGTAATTCACAAACCTGCAGAGTTATAAATGACAGCTATCGTCCAAAAATATATTGAAGTCAGGCTGCCAAGAGGACTTGAAAGTGGGGCAGAATTGCAGGAAACCGCTTTCAGGAGGTAGACTGGAATTGCATTTAATGCATAGGAAAAGAGCCAGAACGTCCACAATGATGCACTTGGACAAAAAGGGCGTATGCATTTTTTCCTGAATATATTCAGGAAAAAACGCATACGCACTTTTTGGCCAACCAAGCAAGCTTGTAAAGGAAATCTGCACTACAATGAAGTCTCACTTCCCCCCGGTCAAAAGGGCCATCTGAAAAAAGTGTAAAATCCAGAAAGGCGGGACAGTCCATGGAGAACTGGGGGCCTTGTTATGCTGATGGGCGGGATGTAAATTGCCACCCGCCACTCTGGAGAAGTGTATGGTGTTTCCTGAAACATCTAAAAAACAAAGCAACAGAGCCTAGGGCACTTCCACTTATGGTCCTATAGCTTAGGGAAATTAAAATCAAAAAGACACAGCCACCCCAAAGTTTGGGACGGCTCTGTTTACTAGAACCTCGTTTACGGTACAAGTTCAATATCGCAGAAAGCGAAAACTGGATAAAGAAGTTGTGGTACTTACGTACAATGCAATATCACTCAGCAATGAAATCTATGTCATCAGGCCCGTAGCAGCATAATGAGTGGATTCAGCTACGATGATTCTAACTGAAATAAGTCACACAGAAAAAGAAACACCATAAGATATCACTAATACACGGAATGTAAACTTGGCTACACAGGAACTGAATTACAAAACAGAACAGGGTCTCAAATTTAGAAAACCAACTTATGCTTGCTTAAGGGGAAAGGTGAGTTGGGGTGCAACATAAAACCAGAGATTAAAATGAGCACAGATACCGTTCCATAAGCCATATATGTAATAGACAAGAGATACACCTTGCTCAACGAAATGGACTCAACACCCCTTATTAAACGCCTAAAAGTATACCTTACTAGTAGGAATCTTAAAACCTATGGATTGCTATGTCTCCGAAAGAGAAACAAGCATGTGTACAGCGGCATAAATGCAGCAGTGATAGGATTGATGAGGTTCAGTGAGCAAATGCAGACCCTTTGAAGTCATATTGCATGGTAGCCATTCCATGGGTCTCAACTCTCCAGGTTGAAGGGATTCTTCCTTCAGCTAAAACATGCATGTGGAACCCACAGTATGATCCACCGTGTGATCGGGAAACGTGTTCAAATGTGTCTCAGTTTTCGTCCCATGGTACTCGGGTGCAACATTCCAGACGCTTTACTAACACTCTCCCCACTTGGAGAGTCAGTGCCTTGAATCTCCTGTTTGGCCCAGTTTGCAATTTCTGCGGAAGAGGAACAGGAATAGGGAGAACCAATGAGAGACTAGCTGGAGGTGTCTGGACGGGCAAATTTAACTCTCATTTCCCACCAGGAAGAGGAATTAATCAAAGGCTCAGCGTGCCGTGCCGGAACCAGATTAGGCCCTGAAGCAATCCTGCGGTGTTGCGGCCAGCTCACAAGAAAGCGAGTTGAAGAAAGGAGCTCAGGGGCACTGTAATTCACAAACCTGCAGAGTTATAAATGACAGCTATCGTCCAAAAATATATTGAAGTAAGGCTGCCAAGAGGACCTGAAAGCGGGGCAGAATTGCAGGAAACCGATTTCAGGAGGTAGACTGGAATTGCATTTAAAGCATAGGAAAAGAGGCAGAACGTCCACAATGATGCACTTGGCCAAAAAGTGCGTATGCGTTTTTTCCTGAATATATTCAGGAAAAAACGCATACGCACTTTTTGGCCAACCAAGCAAGCTTGTCAAGGAAATCTGCACTACAATGAAGTCTCACTTCCCATCGGTCAAAAGGGCCATCTGAAAAAAGTGTAGAATCCAGAAAGGCAGGACAGTCCATGGAGAACTGGGGGCCTTGTTATGCTGATGGGCGGGATGAAAATTGCCACCCGCCACTCTGGAGAAGTGTATGGTGTTTCCTGAAACATCTAAAAAACAAAGCAACAGAGCCTAGGGCACTTCCACTTATGGTCCTATAGCTTAGGGAAATTAAAATCAAAAAGACAGAGCCACCCCAAAGTTTGGGACGGCTCTGTTTACTAGAACCTCGTTTATGGTAGAAGTTCAATACCACAGAAAGCAAAAACTGGATAAAGGAGTTGTGGTACTTACGTACAATGCAATATCGCTCAGCAATGAAATCTATGTCATCAGGCCCGTAGCAGCATAATGAGTGGATTCAGGTACGATGATTCTAACTGAAATAAGTCACACAGAAAAAGAAACATCATAAGATATCACTAATACACCGAACATAAACTTGGCTACACCGGAACTGAATTACAAAACAGAACAGGGTCTCAAATTTAGAAAACCAACTTATGCTTTCTTAAGGGGAAAGCTGAGTTGGGGTGCTCCATAAAACCAGAGATTGAAATGAGCACAGATACCATTCCATAAGCCAAATATGTAATAGACAAGAGCTACACCTTGCTCAACGAAATGGACTCAAAACCCCATATTAAACGCCTAAGAGTATACGTGACTAGTAGGAATCTTAAAACCTATGGATTGCTATGTCTCCGAAAGAGAATCAAGCGTGTGTACTGCGGCATAAACGCAGCAGTGATAGGATTGGTGAGGTTCGGTGAGCAAATGCAGACCCTTTGAAGTCATATTGCATGGTAGCCATTCCATGGGTCTCAACTCGCCAGGTTGAAGGGATTCTTCCTTCAGCTAAAACATGCATGTGGAACCCAGAGTATGATCCACCGTGTGATCGGGAAACGTGTTCAAATGTGTCTCAGTTTTTGTCCCCTGGTACTCGGGTGCAACATTCCAGACGCTTTACTAACACTTTCCCCACTTGGAGAGTCAGTGCCTTGAACCTCCTGTTTGGACCAGTTTGCAACTTCTGCGGAAGATGAACAGGAATAGGGAGAACCAATGAGAGACTAGCTGGAGGTGTCTGGACGGGCAAATTTAACTCTCATTTCCCACCAGGAAGGGGAATTAACCAAAGGCTCAGCGTGCCGAGCCGGAACCAGATTAGGGCCTGAAGCAATCCTGCGGTGTTGCGGCCAGCTCACAAGAAAGCGAGTTGAAGAAAGGAGCTCAGGGGCACTGTAATTCACAAACCTGCAGAGTTATAAATGACAGCTATCGTCCAAAAATATATTGAAGTCAGGCTGCCAAGAGGACTTGAAAGTGGGGCAGAATTGCAGGAAACCGCTTTCAGGAGGTAGACTGGAATTGCATTTAAAGCATAGGAAAAGAGGCAGAACGTCCACAATGATGCACTTGGACAAAAAGGGCGTATGCATTTTTTCCTGAATATATTCAGGAAAAAACGCATACGCACTTTTTGGCCAACCAAGCAAGCTTGCAAAGGAAATCTGCACTACAATGAAGTCTCACTTCCCCCCGGTCAAAAGGGCCATCTGAAAAAAGTGTAAAATCCAGAAAGGCGGGACAGTCCATGGAGAACTGGGGGCCTTGTTATGCTGATGGGCGGGATGTAAATTGCCACCCGCCACTCTGGAGAAGTGTATGGTGTTTCCTGAAACATCTAAAAAACAAAGCAACAGAGCCTAGGGCACTTCCACTTATGGTCCTATAGCTTAGGGAAATTAAAATCAAAAAGACACAGCCACCCCAAAGTTTGGGACGGCTCTGTTTACTAGAACCTCGTTTACGGTACAAGTTCAATATCGCAGAAAGCGAAAACTGGATAAAGAAGTTGTGGTACTTACGTACAATGCAATATCACTCAACAATGAAATCTATGTCATCAGGCCCGTAGCAGCATAATGAGTGTATTCAGGTACGATGATTCTAACTGAAATAAGTCACACAGAAAAAGAAACACCATAAGATATCACTAATACACGGAATGTAAACTTGGCTACACAGGAACTGAATTACAAAACAGAACAGGGTCTCAAATTTAGAAAACCAACTTATACTTGCTTAAGGGGAAAGGTGAGTTGGGGTGCTCCATAAAACCAGAGATTGAAATGAGCACAGATACCATTCCATAAGCCAAATATGTAATAGACAAGAGCTACTCCTTGCTCAACGAAATGGACGCAACACCCCATATTAAACGCCTAAGAGTATACCTGACTAGTAAGAATCTTAAAACCTATGGATTGCTATGTCTCCGAAAGAGAATCAACTGTGTGTACAGCGGCATAAACGCAACAGTGATAGGATTGGTGAGGTTTAGTGAGCAAATGCAGACCCTTTGGAGTCATATTGCATGGTAACCATTCCATGGGTCTCAACTCTCCAGGTTGAAGAGATTCTTCCTTCAGCTAAAACATGCATGTGGAACCCAGAGTATGATCCACCGTGTGATCGGGAAACGTGTTCAAATGTGTCTCAGTTTTCGTCCCCTGGTACTCGGGTGCAACATTCCAGACGCTTTACTAACACTCTCCCCACTTGGAGAGTCAGTGCCTTGAACCTCCTGTTTGGCCCAGTTTGCAATTTCTGTGGAAGTTGAACAGGAATAGGGAGAACCAATGAGAGACTAGCTGGAGGTGTCTGGACGGGCAAATTTAACTCTCATTTCCCACCAGGAAGGGGAATTAACCAAAGGCTCAGCGTGCCGTGCCGGAACCAGATTAGGGCCTGAAGCAATCCTGTGGTGTTGCGGCCAGCTCACAAGAAAGCGAGTTGAAGAAAGGAGCTCAGGGGCACTGTAATTCACAAACCTGCAGAGTTATAAATGACAGCTATCGTCCAAAAATATATTGAAGTAAGGCTGCCAAGAGGACCTGAAAGAGGGGCAGAATTGCAGGAAACCGATTTCAGGAGGTAGACTGGAATTGCATTTAAAGCATAGGAAAAGAG
The DNA here is from genome assembly GCF_964374135.1 of Grampus griseus. Classification (NCBI taxonomy): domain Eukaryota; kingdom Metazoa; phylum Chordata; class Mammalia; order Artiodactyla; family Delphinidae; genus Grampus; species Grampus griseus. The sequence goes on along the minus strand of NW_028132469.1, from coordinate 12,131 downwards.
GCAGAACGTCCACAATGATGCACTTGGCCAAAAAGGGCGTATGCGTTTTTTCCTGAATATATTCAGGAAAAAACGCATACGCACTTTTTGGCCAACCAAGCAAGCTTGTAAAGGAAATCTGCACTATAATGAAGTCTCACTTCCCATCGGTCAAAAGGGCCATCTGAAAAAAGTGTAAAATCCAGAAAGGCAGGACAGTCCATGGAGAACTGGGGGCCTTGTTATGCTGATGGGCGGGATGAAAATTGCCACCCGCCACTCTGGAGAAGTGTATGGTGTTTCCTGAAACATCTAAAAAACAAAGCAAAAGAGCCTAGGGCACTTCCACTTATGGTCCTATAGCTTAGGGAAATTAAAATCAAAAAGACACAGCCACCCCAAAGTTTGGGACGGCTCTGTTTACTAGAACCTCGTTTATGGTAGAAGTTCAATACCACAGAAAGCAAAAACTGGATAAAGGAGTTGTGGTACTTACGTACAATGCAATATCGCTCAGCAATGAAATCTATGTCATCAGGCCCGTAGCAGCATAATGAGTGGATTCAGGTACGATGATTCTAACTGAAATAAGTCACACAGAAAAAGAAACATCATAAGATATCACTAATACACGGAACATAAACTTGGCTACACCGGAACTGAATTACAAAACAGAACAGGGTCTCAAATTTAGAAAACCAACTTATGCTTTCTTAAGGGGAAAGCTGAGTTGGGGTGCTCCATAAAACCAGAGATTGAAATGAGCACAGATACCATTCCATAAGCCAAATATGTAATAGACAAGAGCTACACCTTGCTCAACGAAATGGACTCAACACCCCATATTAAACGCCTAAGAGTATACGTGACTAGTAGGAATCTTAAAACCTATGGATTGCTATGTCTCCGAAAGAGAATCAAGCGTGTGTACTGCGGCATAAACGCAGCAGTGATAGGATTGGTGAGGTTCGGTGAGCAAATGCAGACCCTTTGAAGTCATATTGCATGGTAGCCATTCCATGGGTCTCAACTCTCCGGGTTGAAGGGATTCTTCCTTCAGCTAAAACATGCATGTGGAACCCAGAGTATGATCCACCGTGTGATCGGGAAACGTGTTCAAATGTGTCTCAGTTTTCGTCCCCTGGTACTCGGCTGCAACATTCCAGACGCTTTACTAACACTCTCCCCACTTGGAGAGTCAGTGTCTTGAACCTCCTGTTTGGCCCAGTTTGCAATTTCTGTGGAAGTTGAACAGGAATAGGGAGAACCAATGAGAGACTAGCTGGAGGTGTCTGGACAGGCAAATTTAACTCTCATTTCCCACCAGGAAGGGGAATTAACCAAAGGCTCAGCGAGCCGTGCCGGAACCAGATTAGGGCCTGAAGCAATCCTGCGGTGTTGCGGCCAGCTCACAAGAAAGCGAGTTGAAGAAAGGAGCTCAGGGGCACTGTAATTCACAAACCTGCAGAGTTATAAATGACAGGTATCGTCCAAAAATATATTGAAGTAAGGCTGCCAAGAGGACTTGAAAGCGGGGCAAAATTGCAGGAAACCAATTTCAGGAGGTAGACTGGAATTGCATTTAAAGCATAGGAAATGAGGCAGAACGTCCATTATGATGCACTTGGCCAAAAAGGGCGTATGCGTTTTTTCCTGAATATATTCAGGAAAAAACGCATACGCCCTTTTTGGCCAACCAAGCAAGCTTGTAAAGGAAATCTGCACTACTATGAAGTCTCACTTCCCCCCGCTCAAAAGGGCCATCTGAAAAAAGTGTAAAATCCAGAAAGGCAGGACAGTCCATGGAGAACTGGGGGCCTTGTTATGCTGATGGGCGGGATGTAAATTGCCACCCGCCACTCTGGAGAAGTGTATGGTGTTTCCTGAAACATCTAAAAAACAAAGCAACAGAGCCTAGGGCACTTCCACTTATGGTCCTATAGCTTAGGTAAATTAAAATCAAAAAGACACAGCCACCCCAAAGTTTGGGACGGCTCTGTTTACTAGAACCTCGTTTACGGTACAAGTTCAATATCGCAGTAAGCGAAAAGTGGATAAAGAAGTTGTGGTACTTACGTACAATGCAATATCACTCAGCAATGAAATCTATGTCATCAGGCCCGTAGCAGCATAATGAGTGGATTCAGGTACGATGATTCTAACTGAAATAAGTCACACAGAAAAAGAAACACCATAAGATATCACTAATACACGGAATGTAAACTTGGCTACACAGGAACTGAATTACAAAACAGAACAGGGTCTGAAATTTAGAAAACCAACTTATGCTTGCTTAAGGGGAAAGGTGAGTTGGGGTGCTCCATAAAACCAGAGATTGAAATGAGCACAGATACCATTCCATAAGCCAAATATGTAATAGACAAGAGCTACTCCTTGCTCAACGAAATGGATGCAACACCCCATATTAAACGCCTAAGAGTATACCTGACTAGTAAGAATCTTAAAACCTATGGATTGCTATGTCTCCGAAAGAGAATCAACTGTGTGTACAGCGGCATAAACGCAACAGTGATAGGATTGGTGAGGTTTAGTGAGCAAATGCAGACCCTTTGGAGTCATATTGCATGGTAACCATTCCATGGGTCTCAACTCTCCAGGTTGAAGGGATTCTTCCTTCAGCTAAAACATGCATGTGGAACCCAGAGTATGATCCACCGTGTGATCGGGAAACGTGTTCAAATGTGTCTCAGTTTTCGTCCCCTGGTACTCGGGTGCAACATTCCAGACGCTTTACTAACACTCTCCCCACTTGGAGAGTCAGTGCCTTGAACCTCCTGTTTGGCCCAGTTTGCAATTTCTGTGGAAGTTGAACAGGAATAGGGAGAACCAATGAGAGACTAGTTGGAGGTGTCTGGACGGGCAAATTTAACTCTCATTTCCCACCAGGAAGGGGAATTAACCAAAGGCTCAGCGTGCCGAGCCGGAACCAGATTAGGGCCTGAAGCAATCCTGCGGTGTTGCGGCCAGCTCACAAGAAAGCGAGTTGAAGAAAGGAGCTCAGGGGCACTGTAATTCACAAACCTGCAGAGTTATAAATGACAGCTATCGTCCAAAAATATATTGAAGTAAGGCTGCCAAGAGGACCTGAAAGCGGGGCAGAATTGCAGGAAACCGATTTCAGGAGGTAGACTGGAATTGCATTTAAAGCATAGGAAAAGAGGCAGAACGTCCACAATGATGCACTTGGCCAAAAAGGGCGTATGCGTTTTTTCCTGAATATATTCAGGAAAAAACGCATACGCACTTTTTGGCCAACCAAGCAAGCTTGTAAAGGAAATCTGCACTATAATGAAGTCTCACTTCCCATCGGTCAAAAGGGCCATCTGAAAAAAGTGTAAAATCCAGAAAGGCAGGACAGTCCATGGAGAACTGGGGGCCTTGTTATGCTGATGGGCGGGATGAAAATTGCCACCCGCCACTCTGGAGAAGTGTATGGTGTTTCCTGAAACATCTAAAAAACAAAGCAACAGAGCCTAGGGCACTTCCACTTATGGTCCTATAGCTTAGGGAAATTAAAATCAAAAAGACAGAGCCACCCCAAAGTTTGGGACGGCTCTGTTTACTAGAACCTCGTTTATGGTACAAGTTCAATACCACAGAAAGCAAAAACTGGATAAAGGAGTTGTGGTACTTACGTACAATGCAATATCGCTCAGCAATGAAATCTATGTCATCAGGCCCGTAGCAGCATAATGAGTGGATTCAGGTACGATGATTCTAACTGAAATAACTCACACAGAAAAAGAAACACCATAAGATATCACTAATACACGGAATGTATCTTGGCTACACAGGAACTGAATTACAAAACAGAACAGGGTCTCAAATTTAGAAAACCAACTTATGCTTGCTTAAGGGGAAAGGTGAGTTGGGGTGCTCCATAAAACCAGAGATTGAAATGAGCACAGATACCATTCCATAAGCCAAATATGTAATAGACAAGAGATACTCCTTGTTCAACGAAATGGACTCAACACCCCATATTAAATGCCTAAGAGTATACGTGACTAGTAGGAATCTTAAAACTTATGGATTGCTATGTCTGCGAAAGAGAATCAAGCGTGTGTACAGTGGCATAAACGCAGCAGTGATAGGATTGGTGAGGTTCGGTGAGCAAATGCAGACCCTTTGAAGTCATATTGCATGGTATCCATTCCATGGGTCTCAACTCTCCAGGTTGAAGGGATTCTTCCTTCAGCTAAAACATGCATGTGGAAACCAGAGTATGATCCACCGTGTGATCGGGAAACGTGTTCAAATGTGTCTCAGTTTTCGTCCCCTGGTACTCGGGTGCAACATTCCAGACGCTTTACTAACACTCTCCCCACTTGGAGAGTCAGTTCCTTGAACCTCCTGTTTGGCCCAGTTTGCAATTTCTGCGGAAGAGGAACAGGAATAGGGAGAACCAATGAGAGACTAGCTGGAGGTGTCTGGACGGGCAAATTTAACTCTCATTTCCCACCAGGAAGGGGAATTAACCAAAGGCTCAGCGTGCCGTGCCGGAACCAGATTAGGGCCTGAAGCAATCCTGCGGTGTTGCGGCCAGCTCACAAGAAAGCGAGTTGAAGAATCGAGCTCAGGGGCACTCTAATTCACAAACCTGCAGAGTTATAAATGACAGTTATCGTCCAAAAATATATTGAAGTCAGGCTGCCAAGAGGACTTGAAAGCGGGGCAGAATTGCAGGAAACTGATTTCAGGAGGTAGACTGAAATTGCATTTTAAGCATAGGAAAAGAGGCAGAACGTCCACAGTGATGCACTTGGCCAAAAAGGGCGTATGCGTTTTTTCCTGAATATATTCAGGAAAAAACGCATACGCCCTTTTTGGCCAACCAAGCAAGCTTGCAAAGGAAATCTGCACTACAATGAAGTCTCACTTCCCCCCGGTCAAAAGGGCCATCTGAAAAAAGTGTAAAATCCAGAAAGGCAGGACAGTCCATGGAGAACTGGGGGCCTTGTTATGCTGATGGGCGGGATGAAAATTGCCACCCGCCACTCTGGAGAAGTGTATGGTGTTTCCTGAAACATCTAAAAAACAAAGCAACAGAGCCTAGGGCACTTCCACTTATGGTCCTATAGCTTAGGGAAATTAAAATCAAAAAGACAGAGCCACCCCAAAGTTTGGGACTGCTCTGTTTACTAGAACCTCGTTTATGGTAGAAGTTCAATACCACAGAAAGCAAAAACTGGATAAAGGAGTTGTGGTACTTACGTACAATGCAATATCGCTCAGCAATGAAATCTATGTCATCAGGCCCGTAGCAGCATAATGAGTGGATTCAGGTACGATGATTCTAACTGAAATAAGTCACACAGAAAAAGAAACATCATAAGATATCACTAATACACCGAACATAAACTTGGCTACACCGGAACTGAATTACAAAACAGAACAGGGTCTCAAATTTAGAAAACCAACTTATGCTTTCTTAAGGGGAAAGCTGAGTTGGGGTGCTCCATAAAACCAGAGATTGAAATGAGCACAGATACCATTCCATAAGCCAAATATGTAATAGACAAGAGCTACACCTTGCTCAACGAAATGGACTCAACACCCCATATTAAACGCCTAAGAGTATACGTGACTAGTAGGAATCTTAAAACCTATGGATTGCTATGTCTCCGAAAGAGAATCAAGCGTGTGTACTGCGGCATAAACGCAGCAGTGATAGGATTGGTGAGGTTCGGTGAGCAAATGCAGACCCTTTGAAGTCATATTGCATGGTAGCCATTCCATGGGTCTCAACTCGCCAGGTTGAAGGGATTCTTCCTTCAGCTAAAACATGCATGTGGAACCCAGAGTATGATCCACCGTGTGATCGGGAAACGTGTTCAAATGTGTCTCAGTTTTTGTCCCCTGGTACTCGGGTGCAACATTCCAGACGCTTTACTAACACTTTCCCCACTTGGAGAGTCAGTGCCTTGAACCTCCTGTTTGGACCAGTTTGCAATTTCTGCGGAAGATGAACAGGAATAGGGAGAACCAATGAGAGACTAGCTGGAGGTGTCTGGACGGGCAAATTTAACTCTCATTTCCCACCAGGAAGGGGAATTAACCAAAGGCTCAGCGTGCCGTGCCGGAACCAGATTAGGGCCTGAAGCAATCTTGCGGTGTTGCGGCCAGCTCACAAGAAAGCGAGTTGAAGAAAGGAGCTCAGGGGCACTGTAATTCACAAACCTGCAGAGTTATAAATGACAGCTCTCGTCCAAAAATATATTGAAGTCAGGCTGCCAAGAGGACTTGAAAGTGGGGCAGAATTGCAGGAAACCGCTTTCAGGAGGTAGACTGGAATTGCATTTAAAGCATAGGAAAAGAGGCAGAACGTCCACAATGATGCACTTGGAACAAAAGGGCGTATGCATTTGTTCCTGAATATATTCAGGAAAAAACGCATACGCACTTTTTGGCCAACCAAGCAAGCTTGTAAAGGAAATCTGCACTACAATGAAGTCTCACGTCCCCCCGGTCAAAAGGGCCATCTGAAAAAAGTGTAAAATCCAGAAAGGCGGGACAGTCCATGGAGAACTGGGGGCCTTGTTATGCTGATGGGCGGGATGTAAATTGCCACCCGCCACTCTGGAGAAGTGTATGGTGTTTCCTGAAACATCTAAAAAACAAAGCAACAGAGCCTAGGGCACTTCCACTTATGGTCCTATAGCTTAGGGAAATTAAAATCAAAAAGACACAGCCACCCCAAAGTTTGGGACGGCTCTGTTTACTAGAACCTCGTTTACGGTACAAGTTCAATATCGCAGAAAGCGAAAACTGGATAAAGAAGTTGTGGTACTTACGTACAATGCAATATCACTCAGCAATGAAATCTATGTCATCAGGCCCGTAGCAGCATAATGAGTGGATTCAGCTACGATGATTCTAACTGAAATAAGTCACACAGAAAAAGAAACATCATAAGATATCACTAATACACGGAATGTAAACTTGGCTACACAGGAACTGAATTACAAAACAGAACAGGGTCTCAAATTTAGAAAACCAACTTATGCTTGCTTAAGGGGAAAGGTGAGTTGGGGTGCTCCATAAAACCAGAGATTGAAATGAGCACAGATACCATTCCATAAGCCAAATATGTAATAGACAAGAGATACTCCTTGTTCAACGAAATGGACTCAACACCCCATATTAAACGCCTAAGAGTATACGTGACTAGTAGGAATCTTAAAACTTATGGATTGCTATGTCTCCGAAAGAGAATCAAGCGTGTGTACAGCGGCATAAATGCAGCAGTGATAGGATTGGTGAGGTTCGGTGAGCAAATGCAGACCCTTTGAAGTCATATTGCATGGTAGCCATTCCATGGGTCTCAACTCTCCGGGTTGAAGGGATTCTGCCTTCAGCTAAAACATGCATGTGGAAACCAGAGTATGATCCACCGTGCGATCGGGAAACGTGTTCAAAAGTGTCTCAGTTTTCGTCCCCTGGTACTCGCGTGCAACATTCCAGACGCTTTACTAACACTCTCCCCACTTGGAGAGTCAGTGTCTTGAACCTCCTGTTTGGCCCAGTTTGCAATTTCTGTGGAAGTTGAACAGGAATAGGGAGAACCAATGAGAGACTAGCTGGAGGTGTCTGGACAGGCAAATTTAACTCTCATTTCCCACCAGGAAGGGGAATTAACCAAAGGCTCAGCGAGCCGTGCCGGAACCAGATTAGGGCCTGAAGCAATCCTGCGGTGTTGCGGCCAGCTCACAAGAAAGCGAGTTGAAGAAAGGAGCTCAGGGGCACTGTAATTCACAAACCTACAGAGTTATAAATGACAGCTATCGTCCAAAAATATATTGAAGTAAGGCTGCCAAGAGGACCTGAAAGCGGGGCAGAATTGCAGGAAACCGATTTCAGGAGGTAGACTGGAATTGCATTTAAACCATAGGAAAAGAGGCAGAACGTCCACAATGATGCACTTGGCCAAAAAGGGCGTATGCGTTTTTTCCTGAATATATTCAGGAAAAAACGCATACGCACTTTTTGGCCAACCAAGCAAGCTTGTAAAGGAAATCTGCACTATAATGAAGTCTCACTTCCCATCGGTCAAAAGGGCCATCTGAAAAAAGTGTAAAATCCAGAAAGGCAGGACAGTCCATGGAGAACTGGGGGCCTTGTTATGCTGATGGGCGGGATGAAAATTGCCACCCGCCACTCTGGAGAAGTGTATGGTGTTTCCTGAAACATCTAAAAAACAAAGCAAAAGAGCCTAGGGCACTTCCACTTATGGTCCTATAGCTTAGGGAAATTAAAATCAAAAAGACAGAGCCACCCCAAAGTTTGGGACGGCTCTGTTTACTAGAACCTCGTTTATGGTAGAAGTTCAATACCACAGAAAGCAAAAACTGGATAAAGGAGTTGTGGTACTTACGTACAATGCAATATCGCTCAGCAATGAAATCTATGTCATCAGGCCCGTAGCAGCATAATGAGTGGATTCAGGTACGATGATTCTAACTGAAATAAGTCACACAGAAAAAGAAACATCATAAGATATCACTAATACACGGAACATAAACTTGGCTACACCGGAACTGAATTACAAAACAGAACAGGGTCTCAAATTTAGAAAACCAACTTATGCTTTCTTAAGGGGAAAGCTGAGTTGGGGTGCTCCATAAAACCAGAGATTGAAATGAGCACAGATACCATTCCATAAGCCAAATATGTAATAGACAAGAGCTACACCTTGCTCAACGAAATGGACTCAACACCCCATATTAAACGCCTAAGAGTATACGTGACTAGTAGGAATCTTAAAACCTATGGATTGCTATGTCTCCGAAAGAGAATCAAGCGTGTGTACTGCGGCATAAACGCAGCAGTGATAGGATTGGTGAGGTTCGGTGAGCAAATGCAGACCCTTTGAAGTCATATTGCATGGTAGCCATTCCATGGGTCTCAACTCGCCAGGTTGAAGGGATTCTTCCTTCAGCTAAAACATGCATGTGGAACCCAGAGTATGATCCGCCGTGTGATCGGGAAACGTGTTCAAATGTGTCTCAGTTTTTGTCCCCTGGTACTCGGGTGCAACATTCCAGACGCTTTACTAACACTCTCCCCACTTGGAGAGTCAGTGCCTTGAACCTCCTGTTTGGACCAGTTTGCAATTTCTGCGGAAGATGAACAGGAATAGGGAGAACCAATGAGAGACTAGCTGGAGGTGTCTGGACGGGCAAATTTAACTCTCATTTCCCACCAGGAAGGGGAATTAACCAAAGGCTCAGCGTGCCGTGCCGGAACCAGATTAGGCCCTGAGGCAATCCTGCGGTGTTGCGGCCAGCTCACAAGAAAGCGAGTTGAAGAAACGAGCTCAGGGGCACTGTAATTCACAAACCTGCAGAGTTATAAATGACAGTTATCGTCCAAAAATATATTGAAGTCAGGCTGCCAAGAGGACTTGAAAGCGGGGCAGAATTGCAGGAAACCGATTTTAGGAGGTAGACTGGAATTGCATTTAAAGCATAGGAAAAGAGGCAGAACGTCCACAATGATGCACTTGGACAAAAAGGGCGTATGCATTTTTTCCTGAATATATTCAGGAAAAAACGCATACGCACTTTTTGGCCAACCAAGCAAGCTTGTAAAGGAAATCTGCACTACAATGAAGTCTCACTTCCCCCCGGTCAAAAGGGCCATCTGAAAAATGTGTAAAATCCAGAAAGGCAGGACAGTCCATGGAGAACTGGGGGCCTTGTTATGCTGATGGGCGGGATGCAAATTGCCACCCGCCACTCTGGAGAAGTGTATGGTGTTTCCTGAAACATCTAAAAAACAAAGCAACAGAGCCTAGGGCACTTCCACTTATGGTCCTATAGCTTAGGGAAATTAAAATCAAAAAGACACAGCCACCCCAAAGTTTGGGACGGCTCTGTTTACTAGAACCTCGTTTATGGTACAAGTTCAATATCGCAGAAAGCGAAAACTGGATAAAGAAGTTGTGGTACTTACGTACAATGCAATATCGCTCAGCAATGAAATCTATGTCATCAGGCCCATAGCAGCATAATGAGTGGATTCAGCTACGATGATTCTAACTGAAATAAGTCACACAGAAAAAGAAACATCGTAAGATATCACGAATACACGGAATGTAAACTTGGCTACACAGGAACTGAATTACAAAACAGAACAGGGTCTCAAATTTAGAAAACCAACTTATGCTTGCTTAAGGGGAAAGGTGAGTTGGGGTGCTCCATAAAACCAGAGATTGAAATGAGCACAGATACCATTCCATAAGCCAAATATGTAATAGACAAGAGCTACTCCTTGCTCAACGAAATGGACGCAACACCCCATATTAAACGCCTAAGAGTATACCTGACTAGTAAGAATCTTAAAACCTATGGATTGCTATGTCTCCGAAAGAGAATCAAGTGTGTGTACAGCGGCATAAACGCAACAGTGATAGGATTGGTGAGGTTTAGTGAGCAAATGCAGACCCTTTGGTGTCATATTGCATGGTAACCATTCCATGGGTCTCAACTCTCCAGGTTGAAGGGATTCTTCCTTCAGCTAAAACATGCATGTGGAACCCAGAGTATGATCCACCGTGTGATCGGGAAACTTGTTCAAATGTGTCTCAGTTTTCGTCCTCTGGTACTCGGGTGCAACATTCCAGACGCTTTACTAACACTCTCCCCACTTGGAGAGTCAGTGCCTTGAACCTCCTGTTTGGCCCAGTTTGCAATTTCTGTGGAAGATGAACAGGAATAGGGAGAACCAATGAGAGACTAGCTGGAGGTGTCTGGACGGGCAAATTTAACTCTCATTTCCCACCAGGAAGGGGAATTAACCAAAGGCTCAGCGTGCCGTGCCGGAACCAGATTAGGGCCTGAAGCAATCCTGCGGTGTTGCGGCCAGCTCACAAGAAAGCGAGTTGAAGAAAGGAGCTCAGGGGCACTGTAATTCACAAACCTACAGAGTTATAAATGACAGCTATCGTCCAAAAATATATTGATGTAAGGCTGCCAAGAGGACTTGAAAGCGGGGCAGAATTGCAGGAAACCGATATCAGGAGGTAGACTAGAATTGCATTTAAAGCATAGGAAAAGAGGCAGAACGTCCACAATGATGCACTTGGCCAATAAGGGCGTATGCGTTTTTTCCTGAATATATTCAGGAAAAAACGCATACGCCCTTTTTGGCCAACCAAGCAAGCTTGCAAAGGAAATCTGCACTACAATGAAGTCTCACTTCCCCCCGGTCAAAAGAGCCATCTGAAAAGAGTGTAAAATCCAGAAAGGCAGGACAGTCCATGGAGAACTGGGGGCCTTGTTATGCTGATGGGTGGGATGTAAATTGCCACCCGCCACTCTGGAGAAGTGTATGGTGTTTCCTGAAACATCTAAAAAACAAAGCAACAGAGCCTAGGGCACTTCCACTTATGGTCCTATAGCTTAGGGAAATTAAAATCAAAAAGACACAGCCACCCCAAAGTTTGGGACGGCTCTGTTTACTAGAACCTCGTTTATGGTAGAAGTTCAATACCACAGAAAGCAAAAACTGGATAAAGGAGTTGTGGTACTTACGTACAATGCAATATCGCTCAGCAATGAAATCTATGTCATCAGGCCCATAGCAGCATAATTAGTGGATTCAGGTACGATGATTCTAACTGAAATAAGTGACACAGAAAAAGAAACATCATAAGATATCACTAATACATGGAACATAAACTTGGCTACACCGGAACTGAATTACAAAACAGAACAGGGTCTCAAATTTAGAAAACCAACTTATGCTTGCTTAAGGGGAAAGGTGAGTTGGGGTGCTCCATAAAACCAGAGATTGAAATGAGCACAGATACCATTCCATAAGCCAAATATGTAATAGACAAGAGCTACTCCTTGCACAACGAAATGGACGCAACACCCCATATTAAACACCTAAGAGTATACCTGACTAGTAAGAATCTTAAAACCTATGGATTGCTATGTCTCTGAAAGAGAATCAAGCGTGTGTACTGCGGCATAAACGCAGCAATGATAGGATTGGTGAGGTTCAGTGAGCAAATGCAGACCCTTTGAAGTCATATTGCATGGTAGCCATTCCATGGGTCTCAACTGTCCAGGTTGAAGGGATTCTTCCTTCAGCTAAAAAATGCATGTGGAAACCAGAGTATGATC
>NW_028132470.1:0-36437 GCF_964374135.1 Grampus griseus | reverse complement strand
GCTTGCCTGGCTTGAGTGCCCCAGTCGTCAAAGAGCCTCGCGAAAGCAGTGCTGCGCAGACTCCCTTTGCCAGTCGAACGGCCTCCTTGACTGAAAGAGAACTGCAGTGCCAAAAGGCACCGTGCTGACGACTGGCTCCAGGAAGAGACTCGGGACAGCACTCTCATAGAAGCGAAAGCTAGGCTGTGCGCCCAGCCTGAGGAGCAGTACGTACGTTTGCCACACTTCTTTACAGAGCTAGGCGTGAGCCAGAGAGCCTCGGTCACTGAGGCCTACCTAAGGGACTGCCACACTTACCCAGTAGCTCCCACGCAGAGGTCCCTGTGCCCAAACGGGCCTCCACGGAAGGGCCCTGTTCCTCCCGTTGTGTTTCCTTGAGGTAATCAGAAACCGCTGAGGATCCCTATAGGAGCTCCGGTTTGAAGCTGGGCGACCCTGGCTAAACCTTATTCCCCTCCGTGGTAAACGAGACAGTGGCGGGTCCTAAGCTGCCTGAAGTACACTGCTCGCGCCCACCTTCTCTTTGCTGCCGGAAGGCCTCCCACAAGAAGTCTGAGTTTACTCGTGACAGCAGAAGTCTGAGTTTACGCGTGTGAGGCCTGCTGCTCTCAGTTCCTTGCTGGGAGCTTCAGCAGGAGCGCTCGGGAGCTCGCCGGCACAAGAACTGTGAGTGCCCTCGCCCCACCCCGGCCTCAAGCAAAAGTCCAGATTTCCCCCGTCAGAGTGCCATAGGAGCGAAGAAGCATGCGTTAAAGGAGGGCTTCAACAGTGCTAGGGCTTTATTTCACGAGACACCGTGCACTCACGTTCGTTGTAACAACTGTCAAAGGGCACTGGATGCCTTCCAACTCCTCTCTTGCGTTTGAGCCACAGGAAGTAAATGCATTCGTTTGATTAAGCTCCGTGAACGTGCAACGACGATGGCGAAGCGCTGCCCTGTTCGCTCGAAAGCTCTCGTTTGTACGGCCTTCACACGGCCTCAAGGTACGCCGTTCTAAACAACCTTACACTCCACGCTGGTGTGCCCCCAATTGGGAATGTGGGCTCTTCTGTGAGACACCAATGTGCGTCCCAAAGGAAACCGGGGGGGGGGGCTCCCCCAGGACGCCTGCTTACGGCAGTCGGTTGCCAGATGTTTACTTCCAGCCGGAGAAAGAGAAAAAGGACAGCTTTCCCGGGGACAATTCTGGACCCTTGGGAACATCCAGAATCACCAAAGCCTAAACTTGGCACGGCCTGGGGAACGCTCTTCCGCACGTCCAGCAATCCCCACGTCAAAACCTTTCTCGGCAGAGGCAGGCACTCTCTCCCTTGTACTAGATAGCTCGGCAGAACCTTGCGAGAAACATGCTGCGTCATTCAGCTTGAAAGTGGGACGCGGATGGGAGAGTACGCTTTCTCCCCGTTTGGAGGCGCCGTGCGCTTGGCTTCAAAGCTGCCCGAACAGCACTAGCGGCCCGACGTCTCTGCACGGCAGGATTGTCGTTGTGGGCCGAGGCTGCGTGTTCTCTCAAAGCGGAAAACCGTGCTGGCAATACCTTGCTAGAAACTCCTCCCACGGCACTACATGTTCAGCTCCGGCCAAACGAAAGGTGACCTCAGGCCTCAAGGTAAGTTCCAGCGTTTCACGTCGGGGGAGTTGGGTGTGCAGTGGTTTCCATGAGGCCAGACTCCACCACGGAGTGCCTTAACTCTGCGACGCTCCTGGGGGCACACAGGATAGGAGCTCGTTCGCCAATTTCGCAGGGTGACTTCTCTCCGTGCCGGAACGGCGGCTCCTGGCTTCTAGAGGAACCTTAGCCTAAACAGGCCCCTGGAGGAAGCTCTTCACATTCAGAGCAAGGGCAACGTACTGCTCTCTGGCTTGCCTGGCTTGAGTGCCCCAGTCGTCAAAGAGCCTCGCGAAAGCAGTGCTGCGCAGACTCCCTTTGCCAGTCGAACGGCCTCCTTGACTGAAAGAGAACTGCAGTGCCAAAAGGCACCGTGCTGACGACTGGCTCCAGGAAGAGACTCGGGACAGCACTCTCATAGAAGCGAAAGCTAGGCTGTGCGCCCAGCCTGAGGAGCAGTACGTACGTTTGCCACACTTCTTTACAGAGCTAGGCGTGAGCCAGAGAGCCTCGGTCACTGAGGCCTACCTAAGGGACTGCCACACTTACCCAGTAGCTCCCACGCAGAGGTCCCTGTGCCCAAACGGGCCTCCACGGAAGGGCCCTGTTCCTCCCGTTGTGTTTCCTTGAGGTAATCAGAAACCGCTGAGGATCCCTATAGGAGCTCCGGTTTGAAGCTGGGCGACCCTGGCTAAACCTTATTCCCCTCCGTGGTAAACGAGACAGTGGCGGGTCCTAAGCTGCCTGAAGTACACTGCTCGCGCCCACCTTCTCTTTGCTGCCGGAAGGCCTCCCACAAGAAGTCTGAGTTTACTCGTGACAGCAGAAGTCTGAGTTTACGCGTGTGAGGCCTGCTGCTCTCAGTTCCTTGCTGGGAGCTTCAGCAGGAGCGCTCGGGAGCTCGCCGGCACAAGAACTGTGAGTGCCCTCGCCCCACCCCGGCCTCAAGCAAAAGTCCAGATTTCCCCCGTCAGAGTGCCATAGGAGCGAAGAAGCATGCGTTAAAGGAGGGCTTCAACAGTGCTAGGGCTTTATTTCACGAGACACCGTGCACTCACGTTCGTTGTAACAACTGTCAAAGGGCACTGGATGCCTTCCAACTCCTCTCTTGCGTTTGAGCCACAGGAAGTAAATGCATTCGTTTGATTAAGCTCCGTGAACGTGCAACGACGATGGCGAAGCGCTGCCCTGTTCGCTCGAAAGCTCTCGTTTGTACGGCCTTCACACGGCCTCAAGGTACGCCGTTCTAAACAACCTTACACTCCACGCTGGTGTGCCCCCAATTGGGAATGTGGGCTCTTCTGTGAGACACCAATGTGCGTCCCAAAGGAAACCGGGGGGGGGGGCTCCCCCAGGACGCCTGCTTACGGCAGTCGGTTGCCAGATGTTTACTTCCAGCCGGAGAAAGAGAAAAAGGACAGCTTTCCCGGGGACAATTCTGGACCCTTGGGAACATCCAGAATCACCAAAGCCTAAACTTGGCACGGCCTGGGGAACGCTCTTCCGCACGTCCAGCAATCCCCACGTCAAAACCTTTCTCGGCAGAGGCAGGCACTCTCTCCCTTGTACTAGATAGCTCGGCAGAACCTTCCGAGAAACATGCTGCGTCATTCAGCTTGAAAGTGGGACGCGGATGGGAGAGTACGCTTTCTCCCCGTTTGGAGGCGCCGTGCGCTTGGCTTCAAAGCTGCCCGAACAGCACTAGCGGCCCGACGTCTCTGCACGGCAGGATTGTCGTTGTGGGCCGAGGCTGCGTGTTCTCTCAAAGCGGAAAACCGTGCTGGCAATACCTTGCTAGAAACTCCTCCCACGGCACTACATGTTCAGCTCCGGCCAAACGAAAGGTGACCTCAGGCCTCAAGGTAAGTTCCAGCGTTTCACGTCGGGGGAGTTGGGTGTGCAGTGGTTTCCATGAGGCCAGACTCCACCACGGAGTGCCTTAACTCTGCGACGCTCCTGGGGGCACACAGGATAGGAGCTCGTTCGCCAATTTCGCAGGGTGACTTCTCTCCGTGCCGGAACGGCGGCTCCTGGCTTCTAGAGGAACCTTAGCCTAAACAGGCCCCTGGAGGAAGCTCTTCACATTCAGAGCAAGGGCAACGTACTGCTCTCTGGCTTGCCTGGCTTGAGTGCCCCAGTCGTCAAAGAGCCTCGCGAAAGCAGTGCTGCGCAGACTCCCTTTGCCAGTCGAACGGCCTCCTTGACTGAAAGAGAACTGCAGTGCCAAAAGGCACCGTGCTGACGACTGGCTCCAGGAAGAGACTCGGGACAGCACTCTCATAGAAGCGAAAGCTAGGCTGTGCGCCCAGCCTGAGGAGCAGTACGTACGTTTGCCACACTTCTTTACAGAGCTAGGCGTGAGCCAGAGAGCCTCGGTCACTGAGGCCTACCTAAGGGACTGCCACACTTACCCAGTAGCTCCCACGCAGAGGTCCCTGTGCCCAAACGGGCCTCCACGGAAGGGCCCTGTTCCTCCCGTTGTGTTTCCTTGAGGTAATCAGAAACCGCTGAGGATCCCTATAGGAGCTCCGGTTTGAAGCTGGGCGACCCTGGCTAAACCTTATTCCCCTCCGTGGTAAACGAGACAGTGGCGGGTCCTAAGCTGCCTGAAGTACACTGCTCGCGCCCACCTTCTCTTTGCTGCCGGAAGGCCTCCCACAAGAAGTCTGAGTTTACTCGTGACAGCAGAAGTCTGAGTTTACGCGTGTGAGGCCTGCTGCTCTCAGTTCCTTGCTGGGAGCTTCAGCAGGAGCGCTCGGGAGCTCGCCGGCACAAGAACTGTGAGTGCCCTCGCCCCACCCCGGCCTCAAGCAAAAGTCCAGATTTCCCCCGTCAGAGTGCCATAGGAGCGAAGAAGCATGCGTTAAAGGAGGGCTTCAACAGTGCTAGGGCTTTATTTCACGAGACACCGTGCACTCACGTTCGTTGTAACAACTGTCAAAGGGCACTGGATGCCTTCCAACTCCTCTCTTGCGTTTGAGCCACAGGAAGTAAATGCATTCGTTTGATTAAGCTCCGTGAACGTGCAACGACGATGGCGAAGCGCTGCCCTGTTCGCTCGAAAGCTCTCGTTTGTACGGCCTTCACACGGCCTCAAGGTACGCCGTTCTAAACAACCTTACACTCCACGCTGGTGTGCCCCCAATTGGGAATGTGGGCTCTTCTGTGAGACACCAATGTGCGTCCCAAAGGAAACCGGGGGGGGGGGCTCCCCCAGGACGCCTGCTTACGGCAGTCGGTTGCCAGATGTTTACTTCCAGCCGGAGAAAGAGAAAAAGGACAGCTTTCCCGGGGACAATTCTGGACCCTTGGGAACATCCAGAATCACCAAAGCCTAAACTTGGCACGGCCTGGGGAACGCTCTTCCGCACGTCCAGCAATCCCCACGTCAAAACCTTTCTCGGCAGAGGCAGGCACTCTCTCCCTTGTACTAGATAGCTCGGCAGAACCTTGCGAGAAACATGCTGCGTCATTCAGCTTGAAAGTGGGACGCGGATGGGAGAGTACGCTTTCTCCCCGTTTGGAGGCGCCGTGCGCTTGGCTTCAAAGCTGCCCGAACAGCACTAGCGGCCCGACGTCTCTGCACGGCAGGATTGTCGTTGTGGGCCGAGGCTGCGTGTTCTCTCAAAGCGGAAAACCGTGCTGGCAATACCTTGCTAGAAACTCCTCCCACGGCACTACATGTTCAGCTCCGGCCAAACGAAAGGTGACCTCAGGCCTCAAGGTAAGTTCCAGCGTTTCACGTCGGGGGAGTTGGGTGTGCAGTGGTTTCCATGAGGCCAGACTCCACCACGGAGTGCCTTAACTCTGCGACGCTCCTGGGGGCACACAGGATAGGAGCTCGTTCGCCAATTTCGCAGGGTGACTTCTCTCCGTGCCGGAACGGCGGCTCCTGGCTTCTAGAGGAACCTTAGCCTAAACAGGCCCCTGGAGGAAGCTCTTCACATTCAGAGCAAGGGCAACGTACTGCTCTCTGGCTTGCCTGGCTTGAGTGCCCCAGTCGTCAAAGAGCCTCGCGAAAGCAGTGCTGCGCAGACTCCCTTTGCCAGTCGAACGGCCTCCTTGACTGAAAGAGAACTGCAGTGCCAAAAGGCACCGTGCTGACGACTGGCTCCAGGAAGAGACTCGGGACAGCACTCTCATAGAAGCGAAAGCTAGGCTGTGCGCCCAGCCTGAGGAGCAGTACGTACGTTTGCCACACTTCTTTACAGAGCTAGGCGTGAGCCAGAGAGCCTCGGTCACTGAGGCCTACCTAAGGGACTGCCACACTTACCCAGTAGCTCCCACGCAGAGGTCCCTGTGCCCAAACGGGCCTCCACGGAAGGGCCCTGTTCCTCCCGTTGTGTTTCCTTGAGGTAATCAGAAACCGCTGAGGATCCCTATAGGAGCTCCGGTTTGAAGCTGGGCGACCCTGGCTAAACCTTATTCCCCTCCGTGGTAAACGAGACAGTGGCGGGTCCTAAGCTGCCTGAAGTACACTGCTCGCGCCCACCTTCTCTTTGCTGCCGGAAGGCCTCCCACAAGAAGTCTGAGTTTACTCGTGACAGCAGAAGTCTGAGTTTACGCGTGTGAGGCCTGCTGCTCTCAGTTCCTTGCTGGGAGCTTCAGCAGGAGCGCTCGGGAGCTCGCCGGCACAAGAACTGTGAGTGCCCTCGCCCCACCCCGGCCTCAAGCAAAAGTCCAGATTTCCCCCGTCAGAGTGCCATAGGAGCGAAGAAGCATGCGTTAAAGGAGGGCTTCAACAGTGCTAGGGCTTTATTTCACGAGACACCGTGCACTCACGTTCGTTGTAACAACTGTCAAAGGGCACTGGATGCCTTCCAACTCCTCTCTTGCGTTTGAGCCACAGGAAGTAAATGCATTCGTTTGATTAAGCTCCGTGAACGTGCAACGACGATGGCGAAGCGCTGCCCTGTTCGCTCGAAAGCTCTCGTTTGTACGGCCTTCACACGGCCTCAAGGTACGCCGTTCTAAACAACCTTACACTCCACGCTGGTGTGCCCCCAATTGGGAATGTGGGCTCTTCTGTGAGACACCAATGTGCGTCCCAAAGGAAACCGGGGGGGGGGGGGCTCCCCCAGGACGCCTGCTTACGGCAGTCGGTTGCCAGATGTTTACTTCCAGCCGGAGAAAGAGAAAAAGGACAGCTTTCCCGGGGACAATTCTGGACCCTTGGGAACATCCAGAATCACCAAAGCCTAAACTTGGCACGGCCTGGGGAACGCTCTTCCGCACGTCCAGCAATCCCCACGTCAAAACCTTTCTCGGCAGAGGCAGGCACTCTCTCCCTTGTACTAGATAGCTCGGCAGAACCTTGCGAGAAACATGCTGCGTCATTCAGCTTGAAAGTGGGACGCGGATGGGAGAGTACGCTTTCTCCCCGTTTGGAGGCGCCGTGCGCTTGGCTTCAAAGCTGCCCGAACAGCACTAGCGGCCCGACGTCTCTGCACGGCAGGATTGTCGTTGTGGGCCGAGGCTGCGTGTTCTCTCAAAGCGGAAAACCGTGCTGGCAATACCTTGCTAGAAACTCCTCCCACGGCACTACATGTTCAGCTCCGGCCAAACGAAAGGTGACCTCAGGCCTCAAGGTAAGTTCCAGCGTTTCACGTCGGGGGAGTTGGGTGTGCAGTGGTTTCCATGAGGCCAGACTCCACCACGGAGTGCCTTAACTCTGCGACGCTCCTGGGGGCACACAGGATAGGAGCTCGTTCGCCAATTTCGCAGGGTGACTTCTCTCCGTGCCGGAACGGCGGCTCCTGGCTTCTAGAGGAACCTTAGCCTAAACAGGCCCCTGGAGGAAGCTCTTCACATTCAGAGCAAGGGCAACGTACTGCTCTCTGGCTTGCCTGGCTTGAGTGCCCCAGTCGTCAAAGAGCCTCGCGAAAGCAGTGCTGCGCAGACTCCCTTTGCCAGTCGAACGGCCTCCTTGACTGAAAGAGAACTGCAGTGCCAAAAGGCACCGTGCTGACGACTGGCTCCAGGAAGAGACTCGGGACAGCACTCTCATAGAAGCGAAAGCTAGGCTGTGCGCCCAGCCTGAGGAGCAGTACGTACGTTTGCCACACTTCTTTACAGAGCTAGGCGTGAGCCAGAGAGCCTCGGTCACTGAGGCCTACCTAAGGGACTGCCACACTTACCCAGTAGCTCCCACGCAGAGGTCCCTGTGCCCAAACGGGCCTCCACGGAAGGGCCCTGTTCCTCCCGTTGTGTTTCCTTGAGGTAATCAGAAACCGCTGAGGATCCCTATAGGAGCTCCGGTTTGAAGCTGGGCGACCCTGGCTAAACCTTATTCCCCTCCGTGGTAAACGAGACAGTGGCGGGTCCTAAGCTGCCTGAAGTACACTGCTCGCGCCCACCTTCTCTTTGCTGCCGGAAGGCCTCCCACAAGAAGTCTGAGTTTACTCGTGACAGCAGAAGTCTGAGTTTACGCGTGTGAGGCCTGCTGCTCTCAGTTCCTTGCTGGGAGC
This sequence comes from Grampus griseus, assembly GCF_964374135.1. Classification (NCBI taxonomy): domain Eukaryota; kingdom Metazoa; phylum Chordata; class Mammalia; order Artiodactyla; family Delphinidae; genus Grampus; species Grampus griseus. Next base: position 28,360 of record NW_028132470.1, on the reverse strand, counting down.
TTCAGCAGGAGCGCTCGGGAGCTCGCCGGCACAAGAACTGTGAGTGCCCTCGCCCCACCCCGGCCTCAAGCAAAAGTCCAGATTTCCCCCGTCAGAGTGCCATAGGAGCGAAGAAGCATGCGTTAAAGGAGGGCTTCAACAGTGCTAGGGCTTTATTTCACGAGACACCGTGCACTCACGTTCGTTGTAACAACTGTCAAAGGGCACTGGATGCCTTCCAACTCCTCTCTTGCGTTTGAGCCACAGGAAGTAAATGCATTCGTTTGATTAAGCTCCGTGAACGTGCAACGACGATGGCGAAGCGCTGCCCTGTTCGCTCGAAAGCTCTCGTTTGTACGGCCTTCACACGGCCTCAAGGTACGCCGTTCTAAACAACCTTACACTCCACGCTGGTGTGCCCCCAATTGGGAATGTGGGCTCTTCTGTGAGACACCAATGTGCGTCCCAAAGGAAACCGGGGGGGGGGGCTCCCCCAGGACGCCTGCTTACGGCAGTCGGTTGCCAGATGTTTACTTCCAGCCGGAGAAAGAGAAAAAGGACAGCTTTCCCGGGGACAATTCTGGACCCTTGGGAACATCCAGAATCACCAAAGCCTAAACTTGGCACGGCCTGGGGAACGCTCTTCCGCACGTCCAGCAATCCCCACGTCAAAACCTTTCTCGGCAGAGGCAGGCACTCTCTCCCTTGTACTAGATAGCTCGGCAGAACCTTGCGAGAAACATGCTGCGTCATTCAGCTTGAAAGTGGGACGCGGATGGGAGAGTACGCTTTCTCCCCGTTTGGAGGCGCCGTGCGCTTGGCTTCAAAGCTGCCCGAACAGCACTAGCGGCCCGACGTCTCTGCACGGCAGGATTGTCGTTGTGGGCCGAGGCTGCGTGTTCTCTCAAAGCGGAAAACCGTGCTGGCAATACCTTGCTAGAAACTCCTCCCACGGCACTACATGTTCAGCTCCGGCCAAACGAAAGGTGACCTCAGGCCTCAAGGTAAGTTCCAGCGTTTCACGTCGGGGGAGTTGGGTGTGCAGTGGTTTCCATGAGGCCAGACTCCACCACGGAGTGCCTTAACTCTGCGACGCTCCTGGGGGCACACAGGATAGGAGCTCGTTCGCCAATTTCGCAGGATGACTTCTCTCCGTGCCGGAACGGCGGCTCCTGGCTTCTAGAGGAACCTTAGCCTAAACAGGCCCCTGGAGGAAGCTCTTCACATTCAGAGCAAGGGCAACGTACTGCTCTCTGGCTTGCCTGGCTTGAGTGCCCCAGTCGTCAAAGAGCCTCGCGAAAGCAGTGCTGCGCAGACTCCCTTTGCCAGTCGAACGGCCTCCTTGACTGAAAGAGAACTGCAGTGCCAAAAGGCACCGTGCTGACGACTGGCTCCAGGAAGAGACTCGGGACAGCACTCTCATAGAAGCGAAAGCTAGGCTGTGCGCCCAGCCTGAGGAGCAGTACGTACGTTTGCCACACTTCTTTACAGAGCTAGGCGTGAGCCAGAGAGCCTCGGTCACTGAGGCCTACCTAAGGGACTGCCACACTTACCCAGTAGCTCCCACGCAGAGGTCCCTGTGCCCAAACGGGCCTCCACGGAAGGGCCCTGTTCCTCCCGTTGTGTTTCCTTGAGGTAATCAGAAACCGCTGAGGATCCCTATAGGAGCTCCGGTTTGAAGCTGGGCGACCCTGGCTAAACCTTATTCCCCTCCGTGGTAAACGAGACAGTGGCGGGTCCTAAGCTGCCTGAAGTACACTGCTCGCGCCCACCTTCTCTTTGCTGCCGGAAGGCCTCCCACAAGAAGTCTGAGTTTACTCGTGACAGCAGAAGTCTGAGTTTACGCGTGTGAGGCCTGCTGCTCTCAGTTCCTTGCTGGGAGCTTCAGCAGGAGCGCTCGGGAGCTCGCCGGCACAAGAACTGTGAGTGCCCTCGCCCCACCCCGGCCTCAAGCAAAAGTCCAGATTTCCCCCGTCAGAGTGCCATAGGAGCGAAGAAGCATGCGTTAAAGGAGGGCTTCAACAGTGCTAGGGCTTTATTTCACGAGACACCGTGCACTCACGTTCGTTGTAACAACTGTCAAAGGGCACTGGATGCCTTCCAACTCCTCTCTTGCGTTTGAGCCACAGGAAGTAAATGCATTCGTTTGATTAAGCTCCGTGAACGTGCAACGACGATGGCGAAGCGCTGCCCTGTTCGCTCGAAAGCTCTCGTTTGTACGGCCTTCACACGGCCTCAAGGTACGCCGTTCTAAACAACCTTACACTCCACGCTGGTGTGCCCCCAATTGGGAATGTGGGCTCTTCTGTGAGACACCAATGTGCGTCCCAAAGGAAACCGGGGGGGGGGGGGGCTCCCCCAGGACGCCTGCTTACGGCAGTCGGTTGCCAGATGTTTACTTCCAGCCGGAGAAAGAGAAAAAGGACAGCTTTCCCGGGGACAATTCTGGACCCTTGGGAACATCCAGAATCACCAAAGCCTAAACTTGGCACGGCCTGGGGAACGCTCTTCCGCACGTCCAGCAATCCCCACGTCAAAACCTTTCTCGGCAGAGGCAGGCACTCTCTCCCTTGTACTAGATAGCTCGGCAGAACCTTCCGAGAAACATGCTGCGTCATTCAGCTTGAAAGTGGGACGCGGATGGGAGAGTACGCTTTCTCCCCGTTTGGAGGCGCCGTGCGCTTGGCTTCAAAGCTGCCCGAACAGCACTAGCGGCCCGACGTCTCTGCACGGCAGGATTGTCGTTGTGGGCCGAGGCTGCGTGTTCTCTCAAAGCGGAAAACCGTGCTGGCAATACCTTGCTAGAAACTCCTCCCACGGCACTACATGTTCAGCTCCGGCCAAACGAAAGGTGACCTCAGGCCTCAAGGTAAGTTCCAGCGTTTCACGTCGGGGGAGTTGGGTGTGCAGTGGTTTCCATGAGGCCAGACTCCACCACGGAGTGCCTTAACTCTGCGACGCTCCTGGGGGCACACAGGATAGGAGCTCGTTCGCCAATTTCGCAGGGTGACTTCTCTCCGTGCCGGAACGGCGGCTCCTGGCTTCTAGAGGAACCTTAGCCTAAACAGGCCCCTGGAGGAAGCTCTTCACATTCAGAGCAAGGGCAACGTACTGCTCTCTGGCTTGCCTGGCTTGAGTGCCCCAGTCGTCAAAGAGCCTCGCGAAAGCAGTGCTGCGCAGACTCCCTTTGCCAGTCGAACGGCCTCCTTGACTGAAAGAGAACTGCAGTGCCAAAAGGCACCGTGCTGACGACTGGCTCCAGGAAGAGACTCGGGACAGCACTCTCATAGAAGCGAAAGCTAGGCTGTGCGCCCAGCCTGAGGAGCAGTACGTACGTTTGCCACACTTCTTTACAGAGCTAGGCGTGAGCCAGAGAGCCTCGGTCACTGAGGCCTACCTAAGGGACTGCCACACTTACCCAGTAGCTCCCACGCAGAGGTCCCTGTGCCCAAACGGGCCTCCACGGAAGGGCCCTGTTCCTCCCGTTGTGTTTCCTTGAGGTAATCAGAAACCGCTGAGGATCCCTATAGGAGCTCCGGTTTGAAGCTGGGCGACCCTGGCTAAACCTTATTCCCCTCCGTGGTAAACGAGACAGTGGCGGGTCCTAAGCTGCCTGAAGTACACTGCTCGCGCCCACCTTCTCTTTGCTGCCGGAAGGCCTCCCACAAGAAGTCTGAGTTTACTCGTGACAGCAGAAGTCTGAGTTTACGCGTGTGAGGCCTGCTGCTCTCAGTTCCTTGCTGGGAGCTTCAGCAGGAGCGCTCGGGAGCTCGCCGGCACAAGAACTGTGAGTGCCCTCGCCCCACCCCGGCCTCAAGCAAAAGTCCAGATTTCCCCCGTCAGAGTGCCATAGGAGCGAAGAAGCATGCGTTAAAGGAGGGCTTCAACAGTGCTAGGGCTTTATTTCACGAGACACCGTGCACTCACGTTCGTTGTAACAACTGTCAAAGGGCACTGGATGCCTTCCAACTCCTCTCTTGCGTTTGAGCCACAGGAAGTAAATGCATTCGTTTGATTAAGCTCCGTGAACGTGCAACGACGATGGCGAAGCGCTGCCCTGTTCGCTCGAAAGCTCTCGTTTGTACGGCCTTCACACGGCCTCAAGGTACGCCGTTCTAAACAACCTTACACTCCACGCTGGTGTGCCCCCAATTGGGAATGTGGGCTCTTCTGTGAGACACCAATGTGCGTCCCAAAGGAAACCGGGGGGGGGGGGCTCCCCCAGGACGCCTGCTTACGGCAGTCGGTTGCCAGATGTTTACTTCCAGCCGGAGAAAGAGAAAAAGGACAGCTTTCCCGGGGACAATTCTGGACCCTTGGGAACATCCAGAATCACCAAAGCCTAAACTTGGCACGGCCTGGGGAACGCTCTTCCGCACGTCCAGCAATCCCCACGTCAAAACCTTTCTCGGCAGAGGCAGGCACTCTCTCCCTTGTACTAGATAGCTCGGCAGAACCTTCCGAGAAACATGCTGCGTCATTCAGCTTGAAAGTGGGACGCGGATGGGAGAGTACGCTTTCTCCCCGTTTGGAGGCGCCGTGCGCTTGGCTTCAAAGCTGCCCGAACAGCACTAGCGGCCCGACGTCTCTGCACGGCAGGATTGTCGTTGTGGGCCGAGGCTGCGTGTTCTCTCAAAGCGGAAAACCGTGCTGGCAATACCTTGCTAGAAACTCCTCCCACGGCACTACATGTTCAGCTCCGGCCAAACGAAAGGTGACCTCAGGCCTCAAGGTAAGTTCCAGCGTTTCACGTCGGGGGAGTTGGGTGTGCAGTGGTTTCCATGAGGCCAGACTCCACCACGGAGTGCCTTAACTCTGCGACGCTCCTGGGGGCACACAGGATAGGAGCTCGTTCGCCAATTTCGCAGGGTGACTTCTCTCCGTGCCGGAACGGCGGCTCCTGGCTTCTAGAGGAACCTTAGCCTAAACAGGCCCCTGGAGGAAGCTCTTCACATTCAGAGCAAGGGCAACGTACTGCTCTCTGGCTTGCCTGGCTTGAGTGCCCCAGTCGTCAAAGAGCCTCGCGAAAGCAGTGCTGCGCAGACTCCCTTTGCCAGTCGAACGGCCTCCTTGACTGAAAGAGAACTGCAGTGCCAAAAGGCACCGTGCTGACGACTGGCTCCAGGAAGAGACTCGGGACAGCACTCTCATAGAAGCGAAAGCTAGGCTGTGCGCCCAGCCTGAGGAGCAGTACGTACGTTTGCCACACTTCTTTACAGAGCTAGGCGTGAGCCAGAGAGCCTCGGTCACTGAGGCCTACCTAAGGGACTGCCACACTTACCCAGTAGCTCCCACGCAGAGGTCCCTGTGCCCAAACGGGCCTCCACGGAAGGGCCCTGTTCCTCCCGTTGTGTTTCCTTGAGGTAATCAGAAACCGCTGAGGATCCCTATAGGAGCTCCGGTTTGAAGCTGGGCGACCCTGGCTAAACCTTATTCCCCTCCGTGGTAAACGAGACAGTGGCGGGTCCTAAGCTGCCTGAAGTACACTGCTCGCGCCCACCTTCTCTTTGCTGCCGGAAGGCCTCCCACAAGAAGTCTGAGTTTACTCGTGACAGCAGAAGTCTGAGTTTACGCGTGTGAGGCCTGCTGCTCTCAGTTCCTTGCTGGGAGCTTCAGCAGGAGCGCTCGGGAGCTCGCCGGCACAAGAACTGTGAGTGCCCTCGCCCCACCCCGGCCTCAAGCAAAAGTCCAGATTTCCCCCGTCAGAGTGCCATAGGAGCGAAGAAGCATGCGTTAAAGGAGGGCTTCAACAGTGCTAGGGCTTTATTTCACGAGACACCGTGCACTCACGTTCGTTGTAACAACTGTCAAAGGGCACTGGATGCCTTCCAACTCCTCTCTTGCGTTTGAGCCACAGGAAGTAAATGCATTCGTTTGATTAAGCTCCGTGAACGTGCAACGACGATGGCGAAGCGCTGCCCTGTTCGCTCGAAAGCTCTCGTTTGTACGGCCTTCACACGGCCTCAAGGTACGCCGTTCTAAACAACCTTACACTCCACGCTGGTGTGCCCCCAATTGGGAATGTGGGCTCTTCTGTGAGACACCAATGTGCGTCCCAAAGGAAACCGGGGGGGGGGGCTCCCCCAGGACGCCTGCTTACGGCAGTCGGTTGCCAGATGTTTACTTCCAGCCGGAGAAAGAGAAAAAGGACAGCTTTCCCGGGGACAATTCTGGACCCTTGGGAACATCCAGAATCACCAAAGCCTAAACTTGGCACGGCCTGGGGAACGCTCTTCCGCACGTCCAGCAATCCCCACGTCAAAACCTTTCTCGGCAGAGGCAGGCACTCTCTCCCTTGTACTAGATAGCTCGGCAGAACCTTCCGAGAAACATGCTGCGTCATTCAGCTTGAAAGTGGGACGCGGATGGGAGAGTACGCTTTCTCCCCGTTTGGAGGCGCCGTGCGCTTGGCTTCAAAGCTGCCCGAACAGCACTAGCGGCCCGACGTCTCTGCACGGCAGGATTGTCGTTGTGGGCCGAGGCTGCGTGTTCTCTCAAAGCGGAAAACCGTGCTGGCAATACCTTGCTAGAAACTCCTCCCACGGCACTACATGTTCAGCTCCGGCCAAACGAAAGGTGACCTCAGGCCTCAAGGTAAGTTCCAGCGTTTCACGTCGGGGGAGTTGGGTGTGCAGTGGTTTCCATGAGGCCAGACTCCACCACGGAGTGCCTTAACTCTGCGACGCTCCTGGGGGCACACAGGATAGGAGCTCGTTCGCCAATTTCGCAGGGTGACTTCTCTCCGTGCCGGAACGGCGGCTCCTGGCTTCTAGAGGAACCTTAGCCTAAACAGGCCCCTGGAGGAAGCTCTTCACATTCAGAGCAAGGGCAACGTACTGCTCTCTGGCTTGCCTGGCTTGAGTGCCCCAGTCGTCAAAGAGCCTCGCGAAAGCAGTGCTGCGCAGACTCCCTTTGCCAGTCGAACGGCCTCCTTGACTGAAAGAGAACTGCAGTGCCAAAAGGCACCGTGCTGACGACTGGCTCCAGGAAGAGACTCGGGACAGCACTCTCATAGAAGCGAAAGCTAGGCTGTGCGCCCAGCCTGAGGAGCAGTACGTACGTTTGCCACACTTCTTTACAGAGCTAGGCGTGAGCCAGAGAGCCTCGGTCACTGAGGCCTACCTAAGGGACTGCCACACTTACCCAGTAGCTCCCACGCAGAGGTCCCTGTGCCCAAACGGGCCTCCACGGAAGGGCCCTGTTCCTCCCGTTGTGTTTCCTTGAGGTAATCAGAAACCGCTGAGGATCCCTATAGGAGCTCCGGTTTGAAGCTGGGCGACCCTGGCTAAACCTTATTCCCCTCCGTGGTAAACGAGACAGTGGCGGGTCCTAAGCTGCCTGAAGTACACTGCTCGCGCCCACCTTCTCTTTGCTGCCGGAAGGCCTCCCACAAGAAGTCTGAGTTTACTCGTGACAGCAGAAGTCTGAGTTTACGCGTGTGAGGCCTGTTGCTCTCAGTTCCTTGCTGGGAGCTTCAGCAGGAGCGCTCGGGAGCTCGCCGGCACAAGAACTGTGAGTGCCCTCGCCCCACCCCGGCCTCAAGCAAAAGTCCAGATTTCCCCCGTCAGAGTGCCATAGGAGCGAAGAAGCATGCGTTAAAGGAGGGCTTCAACAGTGCTAGGGCTTTATTTCACGAGACACCGTGCACTCACGTTCGTTGTAACAACTGTCAAAGGGCACTGGATGCCTTCCAACTCCTCTCTTGCGTTTGAGCCACAGGAAGTAAATGCATTCGTTTGATTAAGCTCCGTGAACGTGCAACGACGATGGCGAAGCGCTGCCCTGTTCGCTCGAAAGCTCTCGTTTGTACGGCCTTCACACGGCCTCAAGGTACGCCGTTCTAAACAACCTTACACTCCACGCTGGTGTGCCCCCAATTGGGAATGTGGGCTCTTCTGTGAGACACCAATGTGCGTCCCAAAGGAAACCGGGGGGGGGGGCTCCCCCAGGACGCCTGCTTACGGCAGTCGGTTGCCAGATGTTTACTTCCAGCCGGAGAAAGAGAAAAAGGACAGCTTTCCCGGGGACAATTCTGGACCCTTGGGAACATCCAGAATCACCAAAGCCTAAACTTGGCACGGCCTGGGGAACGCTCTTCCGCACGTCCAGCAATCCCCACGTCAAAACCTTTCTCGGCAGAGGCAGGCACTCTCTCCCTTGTACTAGATAGCTCGGCAGAACCTTGCGAGAAACATGCTGCGTCATTCAGCTTGAAAGTGGGACGCGGATGGGAGAGTACGCTTTCTCCCCGTTTGGAGGCGCCGTGCGCTTGGCTTCAAAGCTGCCCGAACAGCACTAGCGGCCCGACGTCTCTGCACGGCAGGATTGTCGTTGTGGGCCGAGGCTGCGTGTTCTCTCAAAGCGGAAAACCGTGCTGGCAATACCTTGCTAGAAACTCCTCCCACGGCACTACATGTTCAGCTCCGGCCAAACGAAAGGTGACCTCAGGCCTCAAGGTAAGTTCCAGCGTTTCACGTCGGGGGAGTTGGGTGTGCAGTGGTTTCCATGAGGCCAGACTCCACCACGGAGTGCCTTAACTCTGCGACGCTCCTGGGGGCACACAGGATAGGAGCTCGTTCGCCAATTTCGCAGGATGACTTCTCTCCGTGCCGGAACGGCGGCTCCTGGCTTCTAGAGGAACCTTAGCCTAAACAGGCCCCTGGAGGAAGCTCTTCACATTCAGAGCAAGGGCAACGTACTGCTCTCTGGCTTGCCTGGCTTGAGTGCCCCAGTCGTCAAAGAGCCTCGCGAAAGCAGTGCTGCGCAGACTCCCTTTGCCAGTCGAACGGCCTCCTTGACTGAAAGAGAACTGCAGTGCCAAAAGGCACCGTGCTGACGACTGGCTCCAGGAAGAGACTCGGGACAGCACTCTCATAGAAGCGAAAGCTAGGCTGTGCGCCCAGCCTGAGGAGCAGTACGTACGTTTGCCACACTTCTTTACAGAGCTAGGCGTGAGCCAGAGAGCCTCGGTCACTGAGGCCTACCTAAGGGACTGCCACACTTACCCAGTAGCTCCCACGCAGAGGTCCCTGTGCCCAAACGGGCCTCCACGGAAGGGCCCTGTTCCTCCCGTTGTGTTTCCTTGAGGTAATCAGAAACCGCTGAGGATCCCTATAGGAGCTCCGGTTTGAAGCTGGGCGACCCTGGCTAAACCTTATTCCCCTCCGTGGTAAACGAGACAGTGGCGGGTCCTAAGCTGCCTGAAGTACACTGCTCGCGCCCACCTTCTCTTTGCTGCCGGAAGGCCTCCCACAAGAAGTCTGAGTTTACTCGTGACAGCAGAAGTCTGAGTTTACGCGTGTGAGGCCTGCTGCTCTCAGTTCCTTGCTGGGAGCTTCAGCAGGAGCGCTCGGGAGCTCGCCGGCACAAGAACTGTGAGTGCCCTCGCCCCACCCCGGCCTCAAGCAAAAGTCCAGATTTCCCCCGTCAGAGTGCCATAGGAGCGAAGAAGCATGCGTTAAAGGAGGGCTTCAACAGTGCTAGGGCTTTATTTCACGAGACACCGTGCACTCACGTTCGTTGTAACAACTGTCAAAGGGCACTGGATGCCTTCCAACTCCTCTCTTGCGTTTGAGCCACAGGAAGTAAATGCATTCGTTTGATTAAGCTCCGTGAACGTGCAACGACGATGGCGAAGCGCTGCCCTGTTCGCTCGAAAGCTCTCGTTTGTACGGCCTTCACACGGCCTCAAGGTACGCCGTTCTAAACAACCTTACACTCCACGCTGGTGTGCCCCCAATTGGGAATGTGGGCTCTTCTGTGAGACACCAATGTGCGTCCCAAAGGAAACCGGGGGGGGGGGCTCCCCCAGGACGCCTGCTTACGGCAGTCGGTTGCCAGATGTTTACTTCCAGCCGGAGAAAGAGAAAAAGGACAGCTTTCCCGGGGACAATTCTGGACCCTTGGGAACATCCAGAATCACCAAAGCCTAAACTTGGCACGGCCTGGGGAACGCTCTTCCGCACGTCCAGCAATCCCCACGTCAAAACCTTTCTCGGCAGAGGCAGGCACTCTCTCCCTTGTACTAGATAGCTCGGCAGAACCTTCCGAGAAACATGCTGCGTCATTCAGCTTGAAAGTGGGACGCGGATGGGAGAGTACGCTTTCTCCCCGTTTGGAGGCGCCGTGCGCTTGGCTTCAAAGCTGCCCGAACAGCACTAGCGGCCCGACGTCTCTGCACGGCAGGATTGTCGTTGTGGGCCGAGGCTGCGTGTTCTCTCAAAGCGGAAAACCGTGCTGGCAATACCTTGCTAGAAACTCCTCCCACGGCACTACATGTTCAGCTCCGGCCAAACGAAAGGTGACCTCAGGCCTCAAGGTAAGTTCCAGCGTTTCACGTCGGGGGAGTTGGGTGTGCAGTGGTTTCCATGAGGCCAGACTCCACCACGGAGTGCCTTAACTCTGCGACGCTCCTGGGGGCACACAGGATAGGAGCTCGTTCGCCAATTTCGCAGGGTGACTTCTCTCCGTGCCGGAACGGCGGCTCCTGGCTTCTAGAGGAACCTTAGCCTAAACAGGCCCCTGGAGGAAGCTCTTCACATTCAGAGCAAGGGCAACGTACTGCTCTCTGGCTTGCCTGGCTTGAGTGCCCCAGTCGTCAAAGAGCCTCGCGAAAGCAGTGCTGCGCAGACTCCCTTTGCCAGTCGAACGGCCTCCTTGACTGAAAGAGAACTGCAGTGCCAAAAGGCACCGTGCTGACGACTGGCTCCAGGAAGAGACTCGGGACAGCACTCTCATAGAAGCGAAAGCTAGGCTGTGCGCCCAGCCTGAGGAGCAGTACGTACGTTTGCCACACTTCTTTACAGAGCTAGGCGTGAGCCAGAGAGCCTCGGTCACTGAGGCCTACCTAAGGGACTGCCACACTTACCCAGTAGCTCCCACGCAGAGGTCCCTGTGCCCAAACGGGCCTCCACGGAAGGGCCCTGTTCCTCCCGTTGTGTTTCCTTGAGGTAATCAGAAACCGCTGAGGATCCCTATAGGAGCTCCGGTTTGAAGCTGGGCGACCCTGGCTAAACCTTATTCCCCTCCGTGGTAAACGAGACAGTGGCGGGTCCTAAGCTGCCTGAAGTACACTGCTCGCGCCCACCTTCTCTTTGCTGCCGGAAGGCCTCCCACAAGAAGTCTGAGTTTACTCGTGACAGCAGAAGTCTGAGTTTACGCGTGTGAGGCCTGCTGCTCTCAGTTCCTTGCTGGGAGCTTCAGCAGGAGCGCTCGGGAGCTCGCCGGCACAAGAACTGTGAGTGCCCTCGCCCCACCCCGGCCTCAAGCAAAAGTCCAGATTTCCCCCGTCAGAGTGCCATAGGAGCGAAGAAGCATGCGTTAAAGGAGGGCTTCAACAGTGCTAGGGCTTTATTTCACGAGACACCGTGCACTCACGTTCGTTGTAACAACTGTCAAAGGGCACTGGATGCCTTCCAACTCCTCTCTTGCGTTTGAGCCACAGGAAGTAAATGCATTCGTTTGATTAAGCTCCGTGAACGTGCAACGACGATGGCGAAGCGCTGCCCTGTTCGCTCGAAAGCTCTCGTTTGTACGGCCTTCACACGGCCTCAAGGTACGCCGTTCTAAACAACCTTACACTCCACGCTGGTGTGCCCCCAATTGGGAATGTGGGCTCTTCTGTGAGACACCAATGTGCGTCCCAAAGGAAACCGGGGGGGGGGGGCTCCCCCAGGACGCCTGCTTACGGCAGTCGGTTGCCAGATGTTTACTTCCAGCCGGAGAAAGAGAAAAAGGACAGCTTTCCCGGGGACAATTCTGGACCCTTGGGAACATCCAGAATCACCAAAGCCTAAACTTGGCACGGCCTGGGGAACGCTCTTCCGCACGTCCAGCAATCCCCACGTCAAAACCTTTCTCGGCAGAGGCAGGCACTCTCTCCCTTGTACTAGATAGCTCGGCAGAACCTTCCGAGAAACATGCTGCGTCATTCAGCTTGAAAGTGGGACGCGGATGGGAGAGTACGCTTTCTCCCCGTTTGGAGGCGCCGTGCGCTTGGCTTCAAAGCTGCCCGAACAGCACTAGCGGCCCGACGTCTCTGCACGGCAGGATTGTCGTTGTGGGCCGAGGCTGCGTGTTCTCTCAAAGCGGAAAACCGTGCTGGCAATACCTTGCTAGAAACTCCTCCCACGGCACTACATGTTCAGCTCCGGCCAAACGAAAGGTGACCTCAGGCCTCAAGGTAAGTTCCAGCGTTTCACGTCGGGGGAGTTGGGTGTGCAGTGGTTTCCATGAGGCCAGACTCCACCACGGAGTGCCTTAACTCTGCGACGCTCCTGGGGGCACACAGGATAGGAGCTCGTTCGCCAATTTCGCAGGGTGACTTCTCTCCGTGCCGGAACGGCGGCTCCTGGCTTCTAGAGGAACCTTAGCCTAAACAGGCCCCTGGAGGAAGCTCTTCACATTCAGAGCAAGGGCAACGTACTGCTCTCTGGCTTGCCTGGCTTGAGTGCCCCAGTCGTCAAAGAGCCTCGCGAAAGCAGTGCTGCGCAGACTCCCTTTGCCAGTCGAACGGCCTCCTTGACTGAAAGAGAACTGCAGTGCCAAAAGGCACCGTGCTGACGACTGGCTCCAGGAAGAGACTCGGGACAGCACTCTCATAGAAGCGAAAGCTAGGCTGTGCGCCCAGCCTGAGGAGCAGTACGTACGTTTGCCACACTTCTTTACAGAGCTAGGCGTGAGCCAGAGAGCCTCGGTCACTGAGGCCTACCTAAGGGACTGCCACACTTACCCAGTAGCTCCCACGCAGAGGTCCCTGTGCCCAAACGGGCCTCCACGGAAGGGCCCTGTTCCTCCCGTTGTGTTTCCTTGAGGTAATCAGAAACCGCTGAGGATCCCTATAGGAGCTCCGGTTTGAAGCTGGGCGACCCTGGCTAAACCTTATTCCCCTCCGTGGTAAACGAGACAGTGGCGGGTCCTAAGCTGCCTGAAGTACACTGCTCGCGCCCACCTTCTCTTTGCTGCCGGAAGGCCTCCCACAAGAAGTCTGAGTTTACTCGTGACAGCAGAAGTCTGAGTTTACGCGTGTGAGGCCTGCTGCTCTCAGTTCCTTGCTGGGAGCTTCAGCAGGAGCGCTCGGGAGCTCGCCGGCACAAGAACTGTGAGTGCCCTCGCCCCACCCCGGCCTCAAGCAAAAGTCCAGATTTCCCCCGTCAGAGTGCCATAGGAGCGAAGAAGCATGCGTTAAAGGAGGGCTTCAACAGTGCTAGGGCTTTATTTCACGAGACACCGTGCACTCACGTTCGTTGTAACAACTGTCAAAGGGCACTGGATGCCTTCCAACTCCTCTCTTGCGTTTGAGCCACAGGAAGTAAATGCATTCGTTTGATTAAGCTCCGTGAACGTGCAACGACGATGGCGAAGCGCTGCCCTGTTCGCTCGAAAGCTCTCGTTTGTACGGCCTTCACACGGCCTCAAGGTACGCCGTTCTAAACAACCTTACACTCCACGCTGGTGTGCCCCCAATTGGGAATGTGGGCTCTTCTGTGAGACACCAATGTGCGTCCCAAAGGAAACCGGGGGGGGGGGGCTCCCCCAGGACGCCTGCTTACGGCAGTCGGTTGCCAGATGTTTACTTCCAGCCGGAGAAAGAGAAAAAGGACAGCTTTCCCGGGGACAATTCTGGACCCTTGGGAACATCCAGAATCACCAAAGCCTAAACTTGGCACGGCCTGGGGAACGCTCTTCCGCACGTCCAGCAATCCCCACGTCAAAACCTTTCTCGGCAGAGGCAGGCACTCTCTCCCTTGTACTAGATAGCTCGGCAGAACCTTGCGAGAAACATGCTGCGTCATTCAGCTTGAAAGTGGGACGCGGATGGGAGAGTACGCTTTCTCCCCGTTTGGAGGCGCCGTGCGCTTGGCTTCAAAGCTGCCCGAACAGCACTAGCGGCCCGACGTCTCTGCACGGCAGGATTGTCGTTGTGGGCCGAGGCTGCGTGTTCTCTCAAAGCGGAAAACCGTGCTGGCAATACCTTGCTAGAAACTCCTCCCACGGCACTACATGTTCAGCTCCGGCCAAACGAAAGGTGACCTCAGGCCTCAAGGTAAGTTCCAGCGTTTCACGTCGGGGGAGTTGGGTGTGCAGTGGTTTCCATGAGGCCAGACTCCACCACGGAGTGCCTTAACTCTGCGACGCTCCTGGGGGCACACAGGATAGGAGCTCGTTCGCCAATTTCGCAGGGTGACTTCTCTCCGTGCCGGAACGGCGGCTCCTGGCTTCTAGAGGAACCTTAGCCTAAACAGGCCCCTGGAGGAAGCTCTTCACATTCAGAGCAAGGGCAACGTACTGCTCTCTGGCTTGCCTGGCTTGAGTGCCCCAGTCGTCAAAGAGCCTCGCGAAAGCAGTGCTGCGCAGACTCCCTTTGCCAGTCGAACGGCCTCCTTGACTGAAAGAGAACTGCAGTGCCAAAAGGCACCGTGCTGACGACTGGCTCCAGGAAGAGACTCGGGACAGCACTCTCATAGAAGCGAAAGCTAGGCTGTGCGCCCAGCCTGAGGAGCAGTACGTACGTTTGCCACACTTCTTTACAGAGCTAGGCGTGAGCCAGAGAGCCTCGGTCACTGAGGCCTACCTAAGGGACTGCCACACTTACCCAGTAGCTCCCACGCAGAGGTCCCTGTGCCCAAACGGGCCTCCACGGAAGGGCCCTGTTCCTCCCGTTGTGTTTCCTTGAGGTAATCAGAAACCGCTGAGGATCCCTATAGGAGCTCCGGTTTGAAGCTGGGCGACCCTGGCTAAACCTTATTCCCCTCCGTGGTAAACGAGACAGTGGCGGGTCCTAAGCTGCCTGAAGTACACTGCTCGCGCCCACCTTCTCTTTGCTGCCGGAAGGCCTCCCACAAGAAGTCTGAGTTTACTCGTGACAGCAGAAGTCTGAGTTTACGCGTGTGAGGCCTGCTGCTCTCAGTTCCTTGCTGGGAGCTTCAGCAGGAGCGCTCGGGAGCTCGCCGGCACAAGAACTGTGAGTGCCCTCGCCCCACCCCGGCCTCAAGCAAAAGTCCAGATTTCCCCCGTCAGAGTGCCATAGGAGCGAAGAAGCATGCGTTAAAGGAGGGCTTCAACAGTGCTAGGGCTTTATTTCACGAGACACCGTGCACTCACGTTCGTTGTAACAACTGTCAAAGGGCACTGGATGCCTTCCAACTCCTCTCTTGCGTTTGAGCCACAGGAAGTAAATGCATTCGTTTGATTAAGCTCCGTGAACGTGCAACGACGATGGCGAAGCGCTGCCCTGTTCGCTCGAAAGCTCTCGTTTGTACGGCCTTCACACGGCCTCAAGGTACGCCGTTCTAAACAACCTTACACTCCACGCTGGTGTGCCCCCAATTGGGAATGTGGGCTCTTCTGTGAGACACCAATGTGCGTCCCAAAGGAAACCGGGGGGGGGGGCTCCCCCAGGACGCCTGCTTACGGCAGTCGGTTGCCAGATGTTTACTTCCAGCCGGAGAAAGAGAAAAAGGACAGCTTTCCCGGGGACAATTCTGGACCCTTGGGAACATCCAGAATCACCAAAGCCTAAACTTGGCACGGCCTGGGGAACGCTCTTCCGCACGTCCAGCAATCCCCACGTCAAAACCTTTCTCGGCAGAGGCAGGCACTCTCTCCCTTGTACTAGATAGCTCGGCAGAACCTTCCGAGAAACATGCTGCGTCATTCAGCTTGAAAGTGGGACGCGGATGGGAGAGTACGCTTTCTCCCCGTTTGGAGGCGCCGTGCGCTTGGCTTCAAAGCTGCCCGAACAGCACTAGCGGCCCGACGTCTCTGCACGGCAGGATTGTCGTTGTGGGCCGAGGCTGCGTGTTCTCTCAAAGCGGAAAACCGTGCTGGCAATACCTTGCTAGAAACTCCTCCCACGGCACTACATGTTCAGCTCCGGCCAAACGAAAGGTGACCTCAGGCCTCAAGGTAAGTTCCAGCGTTTCACGTCGGGGGAGTTGGGTGTGCAGTGGTTTCCATGAGGCCAGACTCCACCACGGAGTGCCTTAACTCTGCGACGCTCCTGGGGGCACACAGGATAGGAGCTCGTTCGCCAATTTCGCAGGGTGACTTCTCTCCGTGCCGGAACGGCGGCTCCTGGCTTCTAGAGGAACCTTAGCCTAAACAGGCCCCTGGAGGAAGCTCTTCACATTCAGAGCAAGGGCAACGTACTGCTCTCTGGCTTGCCTGGCTTGAGTGCCCCAGTCGTCAAAGAGCCTCGCGAAAGCAGTGCTGCGCAGACTCCCTTTGCCAGTCGAACGGCCTCCTTGACTGAAAGAGAACTGCAGTGCCAAAAGGCACCGTGCTGACGACTGGCTCCAGGAAGAGACTCGGGACAGCACTCTCATAGAAGCGAAAGCTAGGCTGTGCGCCCAGCCTGAGGAGCAGTACGTACGTTTGCCACACTTCTTTACAGAGCTAGGCGTGAGCCAGAGAGCCTCGGTCACTGAGGCCTACCTAAGGGACTGCCACACTTACCCAGTAGCTCCCACGCAGAGGTCCCTGTGCCCAAACGGGCCTCCACGGAAGGGCCCTGTTCCTCCCGTTGTGTTTCCTTGAGGTAATCAGAAACCGCTGAGGATCCCTATAGGAGCTCCGGTTTGAAGCTGGGCGACCCTGGCTAAACCTTATTCCCCTCCGTGGTAAACGAGACAGTGGCGGGTCCTAAGCTGCCTGAAGTACACTGCTCGCGCCCACCTTCTCTTTGCTGCCGGAAGGCCTCCCACAAGAAGTCTGAGTTTACTCGTGACAGCAGAAGTCTGAGTTTACGCGTGTGAGGCCTGCTGCTCTCAGTTCCTTGCTGGGAGCTTCAGCAGGAGCGCTCGGGAGCTCGCCGGCACAAGAACTGTGAGTGCCCTCGCCCCACCCCGGCCTCAAGCAAAAGTCCAGATTTCCCCCGTCAGAGTGCCATAGGAGCGAAGAAGCATGCGTTAAAGGAGGGCTTCAACAGTGCTAGGGCTTTATTTCACGAGACACCGTGCACTCACGTTCGTTGTAACAACTGTCAAAGGGCACTGGATGCCTTCCAACTCCTCTCTTGCGTTTGAGCCACAGGAAGTAAATGCATTCGTTTGATTAAGCTCCGTGAACGTGCAACGACGATGGCGAAGCGCTGCCCTGTTCGCTCGAAAGCTCTCGTTTGTACGGCCTTCACACGGCCTCAAGGTACGCCGTTCTAAACAACCTTACACTCCACGCTGGTGTGCCCCCAATTGGGAATGTGGGCTCTTCTGTGAGACACCAATGTGCGTCCCAAAGGAAACCGGGGGGGGGGGGCTCCCCCAGGACGCCTGCTTACGGCAGTCGGTTGCCAGATGTTTACTTCCAGCCGGAGAAAGAGAAAAAGGACAGCTTTCCCGGGGACAATTCTGGACCCTTGGGAACATCCAGAATCACCAAAGCCTAAACTTGGCACGGCCTGGGGAACGCTCTTCCGCACGTCCAGCAATCCCCACGTCAAAACCTTTCTCGGCAGAGGCAGGCACTCTCTCCCTTGTACTAGATAGCTCGGCAGAACCTTGCGAGAAACATGCTGCGTCATTCAGCTTGAAAGTGGGACGCGGATGGGAGAGTACGCTTTCTCCCCGTTTGGAGGCGCCGTGCGCTTGGCTTCAAAGCTGCCCGAACAGCACTAGCGGCCCGACGTCTCTGCACGGCAGGATTGTCGTTGTGGGCCGAGGCTGCGTGTTCTCTCAAAGCGGAAAACCGTGCTGGCAATACCTTGCTAGAAACTCCTCCCACGGCACTACATGTTCAGCTCCGGCCAAACGAAAGGTGACCTCAGGCCTCAAGGTAAGTTCCAGCGTTTCACGTCGGGGGAGTTGGGTGTGCAGTGGTTTCCATGAGGCCAGACTCCACCACGGAGTGCCTTAACTCTGCGACGCTCCTGGGGGCACACAGGATAGGAGCTCGTTCGCCAATTTCGCAGGGTGACTTCTCTCCGTGCCGGAACGGCGGCTCCTGGCTTCTAGAGGAACCTTAGCCTAAACAGGCCCCTGGAGGAAGCTCTTCACATTCAGAGCAAGGGCAACGTACTGCTCTCTGGCTTGCCTGGCTTGAGTGCCCCAGTCGTCAAAGAGCCTCGCGAAAGCAGTGCTGCGCAGACTCCCTTTGCCAGTCGAACGGCCTCCTTGACTGAAAGAGAACTGCAGTGCCAAAAGGCACCGTGCTGACGACTGGCTCCAGGAAGAGACTCGGGACAGCACTCTCATAGAAGCGAAAGCTAGGCTGTGCGCCCAGCCTGAGGAGCAGTACGTACGTTTGCCACACTTCTTTACAGAGCTAGGCGTGAGCCAGAGAGCCTCGGTCACTGAGGCCTACCTAAGGGACTGCCACACTTACCCAGTAGCTCCCACGCAGAGGTCCCTGTGCCCAAACGGGCCTCCACGGAAGGGCCCTGTTCCTCCCGTTGTGTTTCCTTGAGGTAATCAGAAACCGCTGAGGATCCCTATAGGAGCTCCGGTTTGAAGCTGGGCGACCCTGGCTAAACCTTATTCCCCTCCGTGGTAAACGAGACAGTGGCGGGTCCTAAGCTGCCTGAAGTACACTGCTCGCGCCCACCTTCTCTTTGCTGCCGGAAGGCCTCCCACAAGAAGTCTGAGTTTACTCGTGACAGCAGAAGTCTGAGTTTACGCGTGTGAGGCCTGCTGCTCTCAGTTCCTTGCTGGGAGCTTCAGCAGGAGCGCTCGGGAGCTCGCCGGCACAAGAACTGTGAGTGCCCTCGCCCCACCCCGGCCTCAAGCAAAAGTCCAGATTTCCCCCGTCAGAGTGCCATAGGAGCGAAGAAGCATGCGTTAAAGGAGGGCTTCAACAGTGCTAGGGCTTTATTTCACGAGACACCGTGCACTCACGTTCGTTGTAACAACTGTCAAAGGGCACTGGATGCCTTCCAACTCCTCTCTTGCGTTTGAGCCACAGGAAGTAAATGCATTCGTTTGATTAAGCTCCGTGAACGTGCAACGACGATGGCGAAGCGCTGCCCTGTTCGCTCGAAAGCTCTCGTTTGTACGGCCTTCACACGGCCTCAAGGTACGCCGTTCTAAACAACCTTACACTCCACGCTGGTGTGCCCCCAATTGGGAATGTGGGCTCTTCTGTGAGACACCAATGTGCGTCCCAAAGGAAACCGGGAGGGGGGGGGCTCCCCCAGGACGCCTGCTTACGGCAGTCGGTTGCCAGATGTTTACTTCCAGCCGGAGAAAGAGAAAAAGGACAGCTTTCCCGGGGACAATTCTGGACCCTTGGGAACATCCAGAATCACCAAAGCCTAAACTTGGCACGGCCTGGGGAACGCTCTTCCGCACGTCCAGCAATCCCCACGTCAAAACCTTTCTCGGCAGAGGCAGGCACTCTCTCCCTTGTACTAGATAGCTCGGCAGAACCTTGCGAGAAACATGCTGCGTCATTCAGCTTGAAAGTGGGACGCGGATGGGAGAGTACGCTTTCTCCCCGTTTGGAGGCGCCGTGCGCTTGGCTTCAAAGCTGCCCGAACAGCACTAGCGGCCCGACGTCTCTGCACGGCAGGATTGTCGTTGTGGGCCGAGGCTGCGTGTTCTCTCAAAGCGGAAAACCGTGCTGGCAATACCTTGCTAGAAACTCCTCCCACGGCACTACATGTTCAGCTCCGGCCAAACGAAAGGTGACCTCAGGCCTCAAGGTAAGTTCCAGCGTTTCACGTCGGGGGAGTTGGGTGTGCAGTGGTTTCCATGAGGCCAGACTCCACCACGGAGTGCCTTAACTCTGCGACGCTCCTGGGGGCACACAGGATAGGAGCTCGTTCGCCAATTTCGCAGGATGACTTCTCTCCGTGCCGGAACGGCGGCTCCTGGCTTCTAGAGGAACCTTAGCCTAAACAGGCCCCTGGAGGAAGCTCTTCACATTCAGAGCAAGGGCAACGTACTGCTCTCTGGCTTGCCTGGCTTGAGTGCCCCAGTCGTCAAAGAGCCTCGCGAAAGCAGTGCTGCGCAGACTCCCTTTGCCAGTCGAACGGCCTCCTTGACTGAAAGAGAACTGCAGTGCCAAAAGGCACCGTGCTGACGACTGGCTCCAGGAAGAGACTCGGGACAGCACTCTCATAGAAGCGAAAGCTAGGCTGTGCGCCCAGCCTGAGGAGCAGTACGTACGTTTGCCACACTTCTTTACAGAGCTAGGCGTGAGCCAGAGAGCCTCGGTCACTGAGGCCTACCTAAGGGACTGCCACACTTACCCAGTAGCTCCCACGCAGAGGTCCCTGTGCCCAAACGGGCCTCCACGGAAGGGCCCTGTTCCTCCCGTTGTGTTTCCTTGAGGTAATCAGAAACCGCTGAGGATCCCTATAGGAGCTCCGGTTTGAAGCTGGGCGACCCTGGCTAAACCTTATTCCCCTCCGTGGTAAACGAGACAGTGGCGGGTCCTAAGCTGCCTGAAGTACACTGCTCGCGCCCACCTTCTCTTTGCTGCCGGAAGGCCTCCCACAAGAAGTCTGAGTTTACTCGTGACAGCAGAAGTCTGAGTTTACGCGTGTGAGGCCTGCTGCTCTCAGTTCCTTGCTGGGAGCTTCAGCAGGAGCGCTCGGGAGCTCGCCGGCACAAGAACTGTGAGTGCCCTCGCCCCACCCCGGCCTCAAGCAAAAGTCCAGATTTCCCCCGTCAGAGTGCCATAGGAGCGAAGAAGCATGCGTTAAAGGAGGGCTTCAACAGTGCTAGGGCTTTATTTCACGAGACACCGTGCACTCACGTTCGTTGTAACAACTGTCAAAGGGCACTGGATGCCTTCCAACTCCTCTCTTGCGTTTGAGCCACAGGAAGTAAATGCATTCGTTTGATTAAGCTCCGTGAACGTGCAACGACGATGGCGAAGCGCTGCCCTGTTCGCTCGAAAGCTCTCGTTTGTACGGCCTTCACACGGCCTCAAGGTACGCCGTTCTAAACAACCTTACACTCCACGCTGGTGTGCCCCCAATTGGGAATGTGGGCTCTTCTGTGAGACACCAATGTGCGTCCCAAAGGAAACCGGGGGGGGGGGCTCCCCCAGGACGCCTGCTTACGGCAGTCGGTTGCCAGATGTTTACTTCCAGCCGGAGAAAGAGAAAAAGGACAGCTTTCCCGGGGACAATTCTGGACCCTTGGGAACATCCAGAATCACCAAAGCCTAAACTTGGCACGGCCTGGGGAACGCTCTTCCGCACGTCCAGCAATCCCCACGTCAAAACCTTTCTCGGCAGAGGCAGGCACTCTCTCCCTTGTACTAGATAGCTCGGCAGAACCTTCCGAGAAACATGCTGCGTCATTCAGCTTGAAAGTGGGACGCGGATGGGAGAGTACGCTTTCTCCCCGTTTGGAGGCGCCGTGCGCTTGGCTTCAAAGCTGCCCGAACAGCACTAGCGGCCCGACGTCTCTGCACGGCAGGATTGTCGTTGTGGGCCGAGGCTGCGTGTTCTCTCAAAGCGGAAAACCGTGCTGGCAATACCTTGCTAGAAACTCCTCCCACGGCACTACATGTTCAGCTCCGGCCAAACGAAAGGTGACCTCAGGCCTCAAGGTAAGTTCCAGCGTTTCACGTCGGGGGAGTTGGGTGTGCAGTGGTTTCCATGAGGCCAGACTCCACCACGGAGTGCCTTAACTCTGCGACGCTCCTGGGGGCACACAGGATAGGAGCTCGTTCGCCAATTTCGCAGGGTGACTTCTCTCCGTGCCGGAACGGCGGCTCCTGGCTTCTAGAGGAACCTTAGCCTAAACAGGCCCCTGGAGGAAGCTCTTCACATTCAGAGCAAGGGCAACGTACTGCTCTCTGGCTTGCCTGGCTTGAGTGCCCCAGTCGTCAAAGAGCCTCGCGAAAGCAGTGCTGCGCAGACTCCCTTTGCCAGTCGAACGGCCTCCTTGACTGAAAGAGAACTGCAGTGCCAAAAGGCACCGTGCTGACGACTGGCTCCAGGAAGAGACTCGGGACAGCACTCTCATAGAAGCGAAAGCTAGGCTGTGCGCCCAGCCTGAGGAGCAGTACGTACGTTTGCCACACTTCTTTACAGAGCTAGGCGTGAGCCAGAGAGCCTCGGTCACTGAGGCCTACCTAAGGGACTGCCACACTTACCCAGTAGCTCCCACGCAGAGGTCCCTGTGCCCAAACGGGCCTCCACGGAAGGGCCCTGTTCCTCCCGTTGTGTTTCCTTGAGGTAATCAGAAACCGCTGAGGATCCCTATAGGAGCTCCGGTTTGAAGCTGGGCGACCCTGGCTAAACCTTATTCCCCTCCGTGGTAAACGAGACAGTGGCGGGTCCTAAGCTGCCTGAAGTACACTGCTCGCGCCCACCTTCTCTTTGCTGCCGGAAGGCCTCCCACAAGAAGTCTGAGTTTACTCGTGACAGCAGAAGTCTGAGTTTACGCGTGTGAGGCCTGCTGCTCTCAGTTCCTTGCTGGGAGCTTCAGCAGGAGCGCTCGGGAGCTCGCCGGCACAAGAACTGTGAGTGCCCTCGCCCCACCCCGGCCTCAAGCAAAAGTCCAGATTTCCCCCGTCAGAGTGCCATAGGAGCGAAGAAGCATGCGTTAAAGGAGGGCTTCAACAGTGCTAGGGCTTTATTTCACGAGACACCGTGCACTCACGTTCGTTGTAACAACTGTCAAAGGGCACTGGATGCCTTCCAACTCCTCTCTTGCGTTTGAGCCACAGGAAGTAAATGCATTCGTTTGATTAAGCTCCGTGAACGTGCAACGACGATGGCGAAGCGCTGCCCTGTTCGCTCGAAAGCTCTCGTTTGTACGGCCTTCACACGGCCTCAAGGTACGCCGTTCTAAACAACCTTACACTCCACGCTGGTGTGCCCCCAATTGGGAATGTGGGCTCTTCTGTGAGACACCAATGTGCGTCCCAAAGGAAACCGGGGGGGGGGGGGCTCCCCCAGGACGCCTGCTTACGGCAGTCGGTTGCCAGATGTTTACTTCCAGCCGGAGAAAGAGAAAAAGGACAGCTTTCCCGGGGACAATTCTGGACCCTTGGGAACATCCAGAATCACCAAAGCCTAAACTTGGCACGGCCTGGGGAACGCTCTTCCGCACGTCCAGCAATCCCCACGTCAAAACCTTTCTCGGCAGAGGCAGGCACTCTCTCCCTTGTACTAGATAGCTCGGCAGAACCTTGCGAGAAACATGCTGCGTCATTCAGCTTGAAAGTGGGACGCGGATGGGAGAGTACGCTTTCTCCCCGTTTGGAGGCGCCGTGCGCTTGGCTTCAAAGCTGCCCGAACAGCACTAGCGGCCCGACGTCTCTGCACGGCAGGATTGTCGTTGTGGGCCGAGGCTGCGTGTTCTCTCAAAGCGGAAAACCGTGCTGGCAATACCTTGCTAGAAACTCCTCCCACGGCACTACATGTTCAGCTCCGGCCAAACGAAAGGTGACCTCAGGCCTCAAGGTAAGTTCCAGCGTTTCACGTCGGGGGAGTTGGGTGTGCAGTGGTTTCCATGAGGCCAGACTCCACCACGGAGTGCCTTAACTCTGCGACGCTCCTGGGGGCACACAGGATAGGAGCTCGTTCGCCAATTTCGCAGGGTGACTTCTCTCCGTGCCGGAACGGCGGCTCCTGGCTTCTAGAGGAACCTTAGCCTAAACAGGCCCCTGGAGGAAGCTCTTCACATTCAGAGCAAGGGCAACGTACTGCTCTCTGGCTTGCCTGGCTTGAGTGCCCCAGTCGTCAAAGAGCCTCGCGAAAGCAGTGCTGCGCAGACTCCCTTTGCCAGTCGAACGGCCTCCTTGACTGAAAGAGAACTGCAGTGCCAAAAGGCACCGTGCTGACGACTGGCTCCAGGAAGAGACTCGGGACAGCACTCTCATAGAAGCGAAAGCTAGGCTGTGCGCCCAGCCTGAGGAGCAGTACGTACGTTTGCCACACTTCTTTACAGAGCTAGGCGTGAGCCAGAGAGCCTCGGTCACTGAGGCCTACCTAAGGGACTGCCACACTTACCCAGTAGCTCCCACGCAGAGGTCCCTGTGCCCAAACGGGCCTCCACGGAAGGGCCCTGTTCCTCCCGTTGTGTTTCCTTGAGGTAATCAGAAACCGCTGAGGATCCCTATAGGAGCTCCGGTTTGAAGCTGGGCGACCCTGGCTAAACCTTATTCCCCTCCGTGGTAAACGAGACAGTGGCGGGTCCTAAGCTGCCTGAAGTACACTGCTCGCGCCCACCTTCTCTTTGCTGCCGGAAGGCCTCCCACAAGAAGTCTGAGTTTACTCGTGACAGCAGAAGTCTGAGTTTACGCGTGTGAGGCCTGCTGCTCTCAGTTCCTTGCTGGGAGCTTCAGCAGGAGCGCTCGGGAGCTCGCCGGCACAAGAACTGTGAGTGCCCTCGCCCCACCCCGGCCTCAAGCAAAAGTCCAGATTTCCCCCGTCAGAGTGCCATAGGAGCGAAGAAGCATGCGTTAAAGGAGGGCTTCAACAGTGCTAGGGCTTTATTTCACGAGACACCGTGCACTCACGTTCGTTGTAACAACTGTCAAAGGGCACTGGATGCCTTCCAACTCCTCTCTTGCGTTTGAGCCACAGGAAGTAAATGCATTCGTTTGATTAAGCTCCGTGAACGTGCAACGACGATGGCGAAGCGCTGCCCTGTTCGCTCGAAAGCTCTCGTTTGTACGGCCTTCACACGGCCTCAAGGTACGCCGTTCTAAACAACCTTACACTCCACGCTGGTGTGCCCCCAATTGGGAATGTGGGCTCTTCTGTGAGACACCAATGTGCGTCCCAAAGGAAACCGGGGGGGGGGCTCCCCCAGGACGCCTGCTTACGGCAGTCGGTTGCCAGATGTTTACTTCCAGCCGGAGAAAGAGAAAAAGGACAGCTTTCCCGGGGACAATTCTGGACCCTTGGGAACATCCAGAATCACCAAAGCCTAAACTTGGCACGGCCTGGGGAACGCTCTTCCGCACGTCCAGCAATCCCCACGTCAAAACCTTTCTCGGCAGAGGCAGGCACTCTCTCCCTTGTACTAGATAGCTCGGCAGAACCTTGCGAGAAACATGCTGCGTCATTCAGCTTGAAAGTGGGACGCGGATGGGAGAGTACGCTTTCTCCCCGTTTGGAGGCGCCGTGCGCTTGGCTTCAAAGCTGCCCGAACAGCACTAGCGGCCCGACGTCTCTGCACGGCAGGATTGTCGTTGTGGGCCGAGGCTGCGTGTTCTCTCAAAGCGGAAAACCGTGCTGGCAATACCTTGCTAGAAACTCCTCCCACGGCACTACATGTTCAGCTCCGGCCAAACGAAAGGTGACCTCAGGCCTCAAGGTAAGTTCCAGCGTTTCACGTCGGGGGAGTTGGGTGTGCAGTGGTTTCCATGAGGCCAGACTCCACCACGGAGTGCCTTAACTCTGCGACGCTCCTGGGGGCACACAGGATAGGAGCTCGTTCGCCAATTTCGCAGGATGACTTCTCTCCGTGCCGGAACGGCGGCTCCTGGCTTCTAGAGGAACCTTAGCCTAAACAGGCCCCTGGAGGAAGCTCTTCACATTCAGAGCAAGGGCAACGTACTGCTCTCTGGCTTGCCTGGCTTGAGTGCCCCAGTCGTCAAAGAGCCTCGCGAAAGCAGTGCTGCGCAGACTCCCTTTGCCAGTCGAACGGCCTCCTTGACTGAAAGAGAACTGCAGTGCCAAAAGGCACCGTGCTGACGACTGGCTCCAGGAAGAGACTCGGGACAGCACTCTCATAGAAGCGAAAGCTAGGCTGTGCGCCCAGCCTGAGGAGCAGTACGTACGTTTGCCACACTTCTTTACAGAGCTAGGCGTGAGCCAGAGAGCCTCGGTCACTGAGGCCTACCTAAGGGACTGCCACACTTACCCAGTAGCTCCCACGCAGAGGTCCCTGTGCCCAAACGGGCCTCCACGGAAGGGCCCTGTTCCTCCCGTTGTGTTTCCTTGAGGTAATCAGAAACCGCTGAGGATCCCTATAGGAGCTCCGGTTTGAAGCTGGGCGACCCTGGCTAAACCTTATTCCCCTCCGTGGTAAACGAGACAGTGGCGGGTCCTAAGCTGCCTGAAGTACACTGCTCGCGCCCACCTTCTCTTTGCTGCCGGAAGGCCTCCCACAAGAAGTCTGAGTTTACTCGTGACAGCAGAAGTCTGAGTTTACGCGTGTGAGGCCTGCTGCTCTCAGTTCCTTGCTGGGAGCTTCAGCAGGAGCGCTCGGGAGCTCGCCGGCACAAGAACTGTGAGTGCCCTCGCCCCACCCCGGCCTCAAGCAAAAGTCCAGATTTCCCCCGTCAGAGTGCCATAGGAGCGAAGAAGCATGCGTTAAAGGAGGGCTTCAACAGTGCTAGGGCTTTATTTCACGAGACACCGTGCACTCACGTTCGTTGTAACAACTGTCAAAGGGCACTGGATGCCTTCCAACTCCTCTCTTGCGTTTGAGCCACAGGAAGTAAATGCATTCGTTTGATTAAGCTCCGTGAACGTGCAACGACGATGGCGAAGCGCTGCCCTGTTCGCTCGAAAGCTCTCGTTTGTACGGCCTTCACACGGCCTCAAGGTACGCCGTTCTAAACAACCTTACACTCCACGCTGGTGTGCCCCCAATTGGGAATGTGGGCTCTTCTGTGAGACACCAATGTGCGTCCCAAAGGAAACCGGGGGGGGGGGGGCTCCCCCAGGACGCCTGCTTACGGCAGTCGGTTGCCAGATGTTTACTTCCAGCCGGAGAAAGAGAAAAAGGACAGCTTTCCCGGGGACAATTCTGGACCCTTGGGAACATCCAGAATCACCAAAGCCTAAACTTGGCACGGCCTGGGGAACGCTCTTCCGCACGTCCAGCAATCCCCACGTCAAAACCTTTCTCGGCAGAGGCAGGCACTCTCTCCCTTGTACTAGATAGCTCGGCAGAACCTTGCGAGAAACATGCTGCGTCATTCAGCTTGAAAGTGGGACGCGGATGGGAGAGTACGCTTTCTCCCCGTTTGGAGGCGCCGTGCGCTTGGCTTCAAAGCTGCCCGAACAGCACTAGCGGCCCGACGTCTCTGCACGGCAGGATTGTCGTTGTGGGCCGAGGCTGCGTGTTCTCTCAAAGCGGAAAACCGTGCTGGCAATACCTTGCTAGAAACTCCTCCCACGGCACTACATGTTCAGCTCCGGCCAAACGAAAGGTGACCTCAGGCCTCAAGGTAAGTTCCAGCGTTTCACGTCGGGGGAGTTGGGTGTGCAGTGGTTTCCATGAGGCCAGACTCCACCACGGAGTGCCTTAACTCTGCGACGCTCCTGGGGGCACACAGGATAGGAGCTCGTTCGCCAATTTCGCAGGGTGACTTCTCTCCGTGCCGGAACGGCGGCTCCTGGCTTCTAGAGGAACCTTAGCCTAAACAGGCCCCTGGAGGAAGCTCTTCACATTCAGAGCAAGGGCAACGTACTGCTCTCTGGCTTGCCTGGCTTGAGTGCCCCAGTCGTCAAAGAGCCTCGCGAAAGCAGTGCTGCGCAGACTCCCTTTGCCAGTCGAACGGCCTCCTTGACTGAAAGAGAACTGCAGTGCCAAAAGGCACCGTGCTGACGACTGGCTCCAGGAAGAGACTCGGGACAGCACTCTCATAGAAGCGAAAGCTAGGCTGTGCGCCCAGCCTGAGGAGCAGTACGTACGTTTGCCACACTTCTTTACAGAGCTAGGCGTGAGCCAGAGAGCCTCGGTCACTGAGGCCTACCTAAGGGACTGCCACACTTACCCAGTAGCTCCCACGCAGAGGTCCCTGTGCCCAAACGGGCCTCCACGGAAGGGCCCTGTTCCTCCCGTTGTGTTTCCTTGAGGTAATCAGAAACCGCTGAGGATCCCTATAGGAGCTCCGGTTTGAAGCTGGGCGACCCTGGCTAAACCTTATTCCCCTCCGTGGTAAACGAGACAGTGGCGGGTCCTAAGCTGCCTGAAGTACACTGCTCGCGCCCACCTTCTCTTTGCTGCCGGAAGGCCTCCCACAAGAAGTCTGAGTTTACTCGTGACAGCAGAAGTCTGAGTTTACGCGTGTGAGGCCTGCTGCTCTCAGTTCCTTGCTGGGAGCTTCAGCAGGAGCGCTCGGGAGCTCGCCGGCACAAGAACTGTGAGTGCCCTCGCCCCACCCCGGCCTCAAGCAAAAGTCCAGATTTCCCCCGTCAGAGTGCCATAGGAGCGAAGAAGCATGCGTTAAAGGAGGGCTTCAACAGTGCTAGGGCTTTATTTCACGAGACACCGTGCACTCACGTTCGTTGTAACAACTGTCAAAGGGCACTGGATGCCTTCCAACTCCTCTCTTGCGTTTGAGCCACAGGAAGTAAATGCATTCGTTTGATTAAGCTCCGTGAACGTGCAACGACGATGGCGAAGCGCTGCCCTGTTCGCTCGAAAGCTCTCGTTTGTACGGCCTTCACACGGCCTCAAGGTACGCCGTTCTAAACAACCTTACACTCCACGCTGGTGTGCCCCCAATTGGGAATGTGGGC
>NW_028132471.1:0-36796 GCF_964374135.1 Grampus griseus | reverse complement strand
GTAAGGCCCAAGCGCCTGCGAAGCTGCGCCTCAAGAGGCAGCCCGCGACCCCGCCGGCATCCACTGCCGAAGCAGCCTAGAAGGGCCCGATCTCGCCGCGATCGCGGAAGCTAAGCAGGGTCGGGCCTGGTTAGAACTTGGATGGGAGACCTCTAGGGAAGACCGGGTGCTCCAGGCTTTTTGCCTCCCGCTCCGCCTTCTCCGTTTGTCGCTGGCGGCGTTCGCGGCTCTCTCCGCCCCCGCCCGGCACAGCTGCAAGCCCCACCTCCTCAGGCCCCTCCCACCACAGCCAGCGTCTGATGGGGCGCTCCCCGCCTGCCTGAGCGGCCAGGCGGCCAGAAGGCGTCCCTGGAAGGCAGAGGCACACCAGACGCTCCGGGGGTGGCCTGACGGGAACCAGACGTGGCCGCGGACCCGGGGGCCGTCCGTGCGGCCCGCGAGCCCCTCGACCTGCACCTGGCCGCCCCCACTGCAGCCCAGCCCCGGCGCCGCCACCTGTCTGCCGGGCTGGCTCTCCACAGCTCCATACGGAAAAAGCCGCCCCTCCGCCGTTTCGCCATGGCCCGGGGCGGGAGCGGGATCGAGGGCCCGGGCCGCTTCCCCGGGCCTGCCGGCCACCTGGGGCGGGGTCCTGAGCTCGGACGGTGGCGTGGGGGCGAGGGTGGCGTGGCTGGGTCTCAGGGGCCGTGCCAACTCAATGGTGGCTCCCAGTGGCTTCGGGCCAGCTTCTGTCGGGCAGGAGGGCCGGCCCGGTCTGCGTCTGAGCTGCGCCTAGCGCAGCGTGGGCGGGCAGGTGGGATGGCCAAGGGCCCGCGGTCCCCGGGCCCGGAAGCCTCCTGGGCCACTTCCCCGTGAGCGGCCTGCGGGATCTGGGGCGGGGCGCCAAGCGCCGAAAAGTTTGCTGGCTCCCGCCCGCCCTGGGCTGGGTGGTCGCCAGCACCTCCGCCACCCCCAGGTGCCCGAGACCTCCGTTCCCCTGCCTAGGCGGGCGGCGGGGCCCTGCCGGGACGGGCGGGCCGCTGGGCTGACGGTAAGGCCCAAGCGCCTGCGAAGCTGCGCCTCAAGAGGCAGCCCGCGACCCCGCCGGCATCCACTGCCGAAGCAGCCTAGAAGGGCCCGATCTCGCCGCGATCGCGGAAGCTAAGCAGGGTCGGGCCTGGTTAGAACTTGGATGGGAGACCTCTAGGGTAAGACCGGGTGCTCCAGGCTTTTTGCCTCCCGCTCCGCCTTCTCCGTTTGTCGCTGGCGGCGTTCGCGGCTCTCTCCGCCCCCGCCCGGCACAGCTGCAAGCCCCACCTCCTCAGGCCCCTCCCACCACAGCCAGCGTCTGATGGGGCGCTCCCCGCCTGCCTGAGCGGCCAGGCGGCCAGAAGGCGTCCCTGGAAGGCAGAGGCACACCAGACGCTCCGGGGGTGGCCTGACGGGAACCAGACGTGGCCGCGGACCCGGGGGCCGTCCGTGCGGCCCGCGAGCCCCTCGACCTGCACCTGGCCGCCCCCACTGCAGCCCAGCCCCGGCGCCGCCACCTGTCTGCCGGGCTGGCTCTCCACAGCTCCATACGGAAAAAGCCGCCCCTCCGCCGTTTCGCCATGGCCCGGGGCGGGAGCGGGATCGAGGGCCCGGGCCGCTTCCCCGGGCCTGCCGGCCACCTGGGGCGGGGTCCTGAGCTCGGACGGTGGCGTGGGGGCGAGGGTGGCGTGGCTGGGTCTCAGGGGCCGTGCCAACTCAATGGTGGCTCCCAGTGGCTTCGGGCCAGCTTCTGTCGGGCAGGAGGGCCGGCCCGGTCTGCGTCTGAGCTGCGCCTAGCGCAGCGTGGGCGGGCAGGTGGGATGGCCAAGGGCCCGCGGTCCCCGGGCCCGGAAGCCTCCTGGGCCACTTCCCCGTGAGCGGCCTGCGGGATCTGGGGCGGGGCGCCAAGCGCCGAAAAGTTTGCTGGCTCCCGCCCGCCCTGGGCTGGGTGGTCGCCAGCACCTCCGCCACCCCCAGGTGCCCGAGACCTCCGTTCCCCTGCCTAGGCGGGCGGCGGGGCCCTGCCGGGACGGGCGGGCCGCTGGGCTGACGGTAAGGCCCAAGCGCCTGCGAAGCTGCGCCTCAAGAGGCAGCCCGCGACCCCGCCGGCATCCACTGCCGAAGCAGCCTAGAAGGGCCCGATCTCGCCGCGATCGCGGAAGCTAAGCAGGGTCGGGCCTGGTTAGAACTTGGATGGGAGACCTCTAGGGTAAGACCGGGTGCTCCAGGCTTTTTGCCTCCCGCTCCGCCTTCTCCGTTTGTCGCTGGCGGCGTTCGCGGCTCTCTCCGCCCCCGCCCGGCACAGCTGCAAGCCCCACCTCCTCAGGCCCCTCCCACCACAGCCAGCGTCTGATGGGGCGCTCCCCGCCTGCCTGAGCGGCCAGGCGGCCAGAAGGCGTCCCTGGAAGGCAGAGGCACACCAGACGCTCCGGGGGTGGCCTGACGGGAACCAGACGTGGCCGCGGACCCGGGGGCCGTCCGTGCGGCCCGCGAGCCCCTCGACCTGCACCTGGCCGCCCCCACTGCAGCCCAGCCCCGGCGCCGCCACCTGTCTGCCGGGCTGGCTCTCCACAGCTCCATACGGAAAAAGCCGCCCCTCCGCCGTTTCGCCATGGCCCGGGGCGGGAGCGGGATCGAGGGCCCGGGCCGCTTCCCCGGGCCTGCCGGCCACCTGGGGCGGGGTCCTGAGCTCGGACGGTGGCGTGGGGGCGAGGGTGGCGTGGCTGGGTCTCAGGGGCCGTGCCAACTCAATGGTGGCTCCCAGTGGCTTCGGGCCAGCTTCTGTCGGGCAGGAGGGCCGGCCCGGTCTGCGTCTGAGCTGCGCCTAGCGCAGCGTGGGCGGGCAGGTGGGATGGCCAAGGGCCCGCGGTCCCCGGGCCCGGAAGCCTCCTGGGCCACTTCCCCGTGAGCGGCCTGCGGGATCTGGGGCGGGGCGCCAAGCGCCGAAAAGTTTGCTGGCTCCCGCCCGCCCTGGGCTGGGTGGTCGCCAGCACCTCCGCCACCCCCAGGTGCCCGAGACCTCCGTTCCCCTGCCTAGGCGGGCGGCGGGGCCCTGCCGGGACGGGCGGGCCGCTGGGCTGGCGGTAAGGCCCAAGCGCCTGCGAAGCTGCGCCTCAAGAGGCAGCCCGCGACCCCGCCGGCATCCACTGCCGAAGCAGCCTAGAAGGGCCCGATCTCGCCGCGATCGCGGAAGCTAAGCAGGGTCGGGCCTGGTTAGAACTTGGATGGGAGACCTCTAGGGTAAGACCGGGTGCTCCAGGCTTTTTGCCTCCCGCTCCGCCTTCTCCGTTTGTCGCTGGCGGCGTTCGCGGCTCTCTCCGCCCCCGCCCGGCACAGCTGCAAGCCCCACCTCCTCAGGCCCCTCCCACCACAGCCAGCGTCTGATGGGGCGCTCCCCGCCTGCCTGAGCGGCCAGGCGGCCAGAAGGCGTCCCTGGAAGGCAGAGGCACACCAGACGCTCCGGGGGTGGCCTGACGGGAACCAGACGTGGCCGCGGACCCGGGGGCCGTCCGTGCGGCCCGCGAGCCCCTCGACCTGCACCTGGCCGCCCCCACTGCAGCCCAGCCCCGGCGCCGCCACCTGTCTGCCGGGCTGGCTCTCCACAGCTCCATACGGAAAAAGCCGCCCCTCCGCCGTTTCGCCATGGCCCGGGGCGGGAGCGGGATCGAGGGCCCGGGCCGCTTCCCCGGGCCTGCCGGCCACCTGGGCGGGGTCCTGAGCTCGGACGGTGGCGTGGGGGCGAGGGTGGCGTGGCTGGGTCTCAGGGGCCGTGCCAACTCAATGGTGGCTCCCAGTGGCTTCGGGCCAGCTTCTGTCGGGCAGGAGGGCCGGCCCGGTCTGCGTCTGAGCTGCGCCTAGCGCAGCGTGGGCGGGCAGGTGGGATGGCCAAGGGCCCGCGGTCCCCGGGCCCGGAAGCCTCCTGGGCCACTTCCCCGTGAGCGGCCTGCGGGATCTGGGGCGGGGCGCCAAGCGCCGAAAAGTTTGCTGGCTCCCGCCCGCCCTGGGCTGGGTGGTCGCCAGCACCTCCGCCACCCCCAGGTGCCCGAGACCTCCGTTCCCCTGCCTAGGCGGGCGGCGGGGCCCTGCCGGGACGGGCGGGCCGCTGGGCTGGCGGTAAGGCCCAAGCGCCTGCGAAGCTGCGCCTCAAGAGGCAGCCCGCGACCCCGCCGGCATCCACTGCCGAAGCAGCCTAGAAGGGCCCGATCTCGCCGCGATCGCGGAAGCTAAGCAGGGTCGGGCCTGGTTAGAACTTGGATGGGAGACCTCTAGGGAAGACCGGGTGCTCCAGGCTTTTTGCCTCCCGCTCCGCCTTCTCCGTTTGTCGCTGGCGGCGTTCGCGGCTCTCTCCGCCCCCGCCCGGCACAGCTGCAAGCCCCACCTCCTCAGGCCCCTCCCACCACAGCCAGCGTCTGATGGGGCGCTCCCCGCCTGCCTGAGCGGCCAGGCGGCCAGAAGGCGTCCCTGGAAGGCAGAGGCACACCAGACGCTCCGGGGGTGGCCTGACGGGAACCAGACGTGGCCGCGGACCCGGGGGCCGTCCGTGCGGCCCGCGAGCCCCTCGACCTGCACCTGGCCGCCCCCACTGCAGCCCAGCCCCGGCGCCGCCACCTGTCTGCCGGGCTGGCTCTCCACAGCTCCATACGGAAAAAGCCGCCCCTCCGCCGTTTCGCCATGGCCCGGGGCGGGAGCGGGATCGAGGGCCCGGGCCGCTTCCCCGGGCCTGCCGGCCACCTGGGGCGGGGTCCTGAGCTCGGACGGTGGCGTGGGGGCGAGGGTGGCGTGGCTGGGTCTCAGGGGCCGTGCCAACTCAATGGTGGCTCCCAGTGGCTTCGGGCCAGCTTCTGTCGGGCAGGAGGGCCGGCCCGGTCTGCGTCTGAGCTGCGCCTAGCGCAGCGTGGGCGGGCAGGTGGGATGGCCAAGGGCCCGCGGTCCCCGGGCCCGGAAGCCTCCTGGGCCACTTCCCCGTGAGCGGCCTGCGGGATCTGGGGCGGGGCGCCAAGCGCCGAAAAGTTTGCTGGCTCCCGCCCGCCCTGGGCTGGGTGGTCGCCAGCACCTCCGCCACCCCCAGGTGCCCGAGACCTCCGTTCCCCTGCCTAGGCGGGCGGCGGGGCCCTGCCGGGACGGGCGGGCCGCTGGGCTGACGGTAAGGCCCAAGCGCCTGCGAAGCTGCGCCTCAAGAGGCAGCCCGCGACCCCGCCGGCATCCACTGCCGAAGCAGCCTAGAAGGGCCCGATCTCGCCGCGATCGCGGAAGCTAAGCAGGGTCGGGCCTGGTTAGAACTTGGATGGGAGACCTCTAGGGTAAGACCGGGTGCTCCAGGCTTTTTGCCTCCCGCTCCGCCTTCTCCGTTTGTCGCTGGCGGCGTTCGCGGCTCTCTCCGCCCCCGCCCGGCACAGCTGCAAGCCCCACCTCCTCAGGCCCCTCCCACCACAGCCAGCGTCTGATGGGGCGCTCCCCGCCTGCCTGAGCGGCCAGGCGGCCAGAAGGCGTCCCTGGAAGGCAGAGGCACACCAGACGCTCCGGGGGTGGCCTGACGGGAACCAGACGTGGCCGCGGACCCGGGGGCCGTCCGTGCGGCCCGCGAGCCCCTCGACCTGCACCTGGCCGCCCCCACTGCAGCCCAGCCCCGGCGCCGCCACCTGTCTGCCGGGCTGGCTCTCCACAGCTCCATACGGAAAAAGCCGCCCCTCCGCCGTTTCGCCATGGCCCGGGGCGGGAGCGGGATCGAGGGCCCGGGCCGCTTCCCCGGGCCTGCCGGCCACCTGGGGCGGGGTCCTGAGCTCGGACGGTGGCGTGGGGGCGAGGGTGGCGTGGCTGGGTCTCAGGGGCCGTGCCAACTCAATGGTGGCTCCCAGTGGCTTCGGGCCAGCTTCTGTCGGGCAGGAGGGCCGGCCCGGTCTGCGTCTGAGCTGCGCCTAGCGCAGCGTGGGCGGGCAGGTGGGATGGCCAAGGGCCCGCGGTCCCCGGGCCCGGAAGCCTCCTGGGCCACTTCCCCGTGAGCGGCCTGCGGGATCTGGGGCGGGGCGCCAAGCGCCGAAAAGTTTGCTGGCTCCCGCCCGCCCTGGGCTGGGTGGTCGCCAGCACCTCCGCCACCCCCAGGTGCCCGAGACCTCCGTTCCCCTGCCTAGGCGGGCGGCGGGGCCCTGCCGGGACGGGCGGGCCGCTGGGCTGACGGTAAGGCCCAAGCGCCTGCGAAGCTGCGCCTCAAGAGGCAGCCCGCGACCCCGCCGGCATCCACTGCCGAAGCAGCCTAGAAGGGCCCGATCTCGCCGCGATCGCGGAAGCTAAGCAGGGTCGGGCCTGGTTAGAACTTGGATGGGAGACCTCTAGGGTAAGACCGGGTGCTCCAGGCTTTTTGCCTCCCGCTCCGCCTTCTCCGTTTGTCGCTGGCGGCGTTCGCGGCTCTCTCCGCCCCCGCCCGGCACAGCTGCAAGCCCCACCTCCTCAGGCCCCTCCCACCACAGCCAGCGTCTGATGGGGCGCTCCCCGCCTGCCTGAGCGGCCAGGCGGCCAGAAGGCGTCCCTGGAAGGCAGAGGCACACCAGACGCTCCGGGGGTGGCCTGACGGGAACCAGACGTGGCCGCGGACCCGGGGGCCGTCCGTGCGGCCCGCGAGCCCCTCGACCTGCACCTGGCCGCCCCCACTGCAGCCCAGCCCCGGCGCCGCCACCTGTCTGCCGGGCTGGCTCTCCACAGCTCCATACGGAAAAAGCCGCCCCTCCGCCGTTTCGCCATGGCCCGGGGCGGGAGCGGGATCGAGGGCCCGGGCCGCTTCCCCGGGCCTGCCGGCCACCTGGGGCGGGGTCCTGAGCTCGGACGGTGGCGTGGGGGCGAGGGTGGCGTGGCTGGGTCTCAGGGGCCGTGCCAACTCAATGGTGGCTCCCAGTGGCTTCGGGCCAGCTTCTGTCGGGCAGGAGGGCCGGCCCGGTCTGCGTCTGAGCTGCGCCTAGCGCAGCGTGGGCGGGCAGGTGGGATGGCCAAGGGCCCGCGGTCCCCGGGCCCGGAAGCCTCCTGGGCCACTTCCCCGTGAGCGGCCTGCGGGATCTGGGGCGGGGCGCCAAGCGCCGAAAAGTTTGCTGGCTCCCGCCCGCCCTGGGCTGGGTGGTCGCCAGCACCTCCGCCACCCCCAGGTGCCCGAGACCTCCGTTCCCCTGCCTAGGCGGGCGGCGGGGCCCTGCCGGGACGGGCGGGCCGCTGGGCTGGCGGTAAGGCCCAAGCGCCTGCGAAGCTGCGCCTCAAGAGGCAGCCCGCGACCCCGCCGGCATCCACTGCCGAAGCAGCCTAGAAGGGCCCGATCTCGCCGCGATCGCGGAAGCTAAGCAGGGTCGGGCCTGGTTAGAACTTGGATGGGAGACCTCTAGGGTAAGACCGGGTGCTCCAGGCTTTTTGCCTCCCGCTCCGCCTTCTCCGTTTGTCGCTGGCGGCGTTCGCGGCTCTCTCCGCCCCCGCCCGGCACAGCTGCAAGCCCCACCTCCTCAGGCCCCTCCCACCACAGCCAGCGTCTGATGGGGCGCTCCCCGCCTGCCTGAGCGGCCAGGCGGCCAGAAGGCGTCCCTGGAAGGCAGAGGCACACCAGACGCTCCGGGGGTGGCCTGACGGGAACCAGACGTGGCCGCGGACCCGGGGGCCGTCCGTGCGGCCCGCGAGCCCCTCGACCTGCACCTGGCCGCCCCCACTGCAGCCCAGCCCCGGCGCCGCCACCTGTCTGCCGGGCTGGCTCTCCACAGCTCCATACGGAAAAAGCCGCCCCTCCGCCGTTTCGCCATGGCCCGGGGCGGGAGCGGGATCGAGGGCCCGGGCCGCTTCCCCGGGCCTGCCGGCCACCTGGGGCGGGGTCCTGAGCTCGGACGGTGGCGTGGGGGCGAGGGTGGCGTGGCTGGGTCTCAGGGGCCGTGCCAACTCAATGGTGGCTCCCAGTGGCTTCGGGCCAGCTTCTGTCGGGCAGGAGGGCCGGCCCGGTCTGCGTCTGAGCTGCGCCTAGCGCAGCGTGGGCGGGCAGGTGGGATGGCCAAGGGCCCGCGGTCCCCGGGCCCGGAAGCCTCCTGGGCCACTTCCCCGTGAGCGGCCTGCGGGATCTGGGGCGGGGCGCCAAGCGCCGAAAAGTTTGCTGGCTCCCGCCCGCCCTGGGCTGGGTGGTCGCCAGCACCTCCGCCACCCCCAGGTGCCCGAGACCTCCGTTCCCCTGCCTAGGCGGGCGGCGGGGCCCTGCCGGGACGGGCGGGCCGCTGGGCTGACGGTAAGGCCCAAGCGCCTGCGAAGCTGCGCCTCAAGAGGCAGCCCGCGACCCCGCCGGCATCCACTGCCGAAGCAGCCTAGAAGGGCCCGATCTCGCCGCGATCGCGGAAGCTAAGCAGGGTCGGGCCTGGTTAGAACTTGGATGGGAGACCTCTAGGGTAAGACCGGGTGCTCCAGGCTTTTTGCCTCCCGCTCCGCCTTCTCCGTTTGTCGCTGGCGGCGTTCGCGGCTCTCTCCGCCCCCGCCCGGCACAGCTGCAAGCCCCACCTCCTCAGGCCCCTCCCACCACAGCCAGCGTCTGATGGGGCGCTCCCCGCCTGCCTGAGCGGCCAGGCGGCCAGAAGGCGTCCCTGGAAGGCAGAGGCACACCAGACGCTCCGGGGGTGGCCTGACGGGAACCAGACGTGGCCGCGGACCCGGGGGCCGTCCGTGCGGCCCGCGAGCCCCTCGACCTGCACCTGGCCGCCCCCACTGCAGCCCAGCCCCGGCGCCGCCACCTGTCTGCCGGGCTGGCTCTCCACAGCTCCATACGGAAAAAGCCGCCCCTCCGCCGTTTCGCCATGGCCCGGGGCGGGAGCGGGATCGAGGGCCCGGGCCGCTTCCCCGGGCCTGCCGGCCACCTGGGGCGGGGTCCTGAGCTCGGACGGTGGCGTGGGGGCGAGGGTGGCGTGGCTGGGTCTCAGGGGCCGTGCCAACTCAATGGTGGCTCCCAGTGGCTTCGGGCCAGCTTCTGTCGGGCAGGAGGGCCGGCCCGGTCTGCGTCTGAGCTGCGCCTAGCGCAGCGTGGGCGGGCAGGTGGGATGGCCAAGGGCCCGCGGTCCCCGGGCCCGGAAGCCTCCTGGGCCACTTCCCCGTGAGCGGCCTGCGGGATCTGGGGCGGGGCGCCAAGCGCCGAAAAGTTTGCTGGCTCCCGCCCGCCCTGGGCTGGGTGGTCGCCAGCACCTCCGCCACCCCCAGGTGCCCGAGACCTCCGTTCCCCTGCCTAGGCGGGCGGCGGGGCCCTGCCGGGACGGGCGGGCCGCTGGGCTGACGGTAAGGCCCAAGCGCCTGCGAAGCTGCGCCTCAAGAGGCAGCCCGCGACCCCGCCGGCATCCACTGCCGAAGCAGCCTAGAAGGGCCCGATCTCGCCGCGATCGCGGAAGCTAAGCAGGGTCGGGCCTGGTTAGAACTTGGATGGGAGACCTCTAGGGTAAGACCGGGTGCTCCAGGCTTTTTGCCTCCCGCTCCGCCTTCTCCGTTTGTCGCTGGCGGCGTTCGCGGCTCTCTCCGCCCCCGCCCGGCACAGCTGCAAGCCCCACCTCCTCAGGCCCCTCCCACCACAGCCAGCGTCTGATGGGGCGCTCCCCGCCTGCCTGAGCGGCCAGGCGGCCAGAAGGCGTCCCTGGAAGGCAGAGGCACACCAGACGCTCCGGGGGTGGCCTGACGGGAACCAGACGTGGCCGCGGACCCGGGGGCCGTCCGTGCGGCCCGCGAGCCCCTCGACCTGCACCTGGCCGCCCCCACTGCAGCCCAGCCCCGGCGCCGCCACCTGTCTGCCGGGCTGGCTCTCCACAGCTCCATACGGAAAAAGCCGCCCCTCCGCCGTTTCGCCATGGCCCGGGGCGGGAGCGGGATCGAGGGCCCGGGCCGCTTCCCCGGGCCTGCCGGCCACCTGGGGCGGGGTCCTGAGCTCGGACGGTGGCGTGGGGGCGAGGGTGGCGTGGCTGGGTCTCAGGGGCCGTGCCAACTCAATGGTGGCTCCCAGTGGCTTCGGGCCAGCTTCTGTCGGGCAGGAGGGCCGGCCCGGTCTGCGTCTGAGCTGCGCCTAGCGCAGCGTGGGCGGGCAGGTGGGATGGCCAAGGGCCCGCGGTCCCCGGGCCCGGAAGCCTCCTGGGCCACTTCCCCGTGAGCGGCCTGCGGGATCTGGGGCGGGGCGCCAAGCGCCGAAAAGTTTGCTGGCTCCCGCCCGCCCTGGGCTGGGTGGTCGCCAGCACCTCCGCCACCCCCAGGTGCCCGAGACCTCCGTTCCCCTGCCTAGGCGGGCGGCGGGGCCCTGCCGGGACGGGCGGGCCGCTGGGCTGGCGGTAAGGCCCAAGCGCCTGCGAAGCTGCGCCTCAAGAGGCAGCCCGCGACCCCGCCGGCATCCACTGCCGAAGCAGCCTAGAAGGGCCCGATCTCGCCGCGATCGCGGAAGCTAAGCAGGGTCGGGCCTGGTTAGAACTTGGATGGGAGACCTCTAGGGTAAGACCGGGTGCTCCAGGCTTTTTGCCTCCCGCTCCGCCTTCTCCGTTTGTCGCTGGCGGCGTTCGCGGCTCTCTCCGCCCCCGCCCGGCACAGCTGCAAGCCCCACCTCCTCAGGCCCCTCCCACCACAGCCAGCGTCTGATGGGGCGCTCCCCGCCTGCCTGAGCGGCCAGGCGGCCAGAAGGCGTCCCTGGAAGGCAGAGGCACACCAGACGCTCCGGGGGTGGCCTGACGGGAACCAGACGTGGCCGCGGACCCGGGGGCCGTCCGTGCGGCCCGCGAGCCCCTCGACCTGCACCTGGCCGCCCCCACTGCAGCCCAGCCCCGGCGCCGCCACCTGTCTGCCGGGCTGGCTCTCCACAGCTCCATACGGAAAAAGCCGCCCCTCCGCCGTTTCGCCATGGCCCGGGGCGGGAGCGGGATCGAGGGCCCGGGCCGCTTCCCCGGGCCTGCCGGCCACCTGGGGCGGGGTCCTGAGCTCGGACGGTGGCGTGGGGGCGAGGGTGGCGTGGCTGGGTCTCAGGGGCCGTGCCAACTCAATGGTGGCTCCCAGTGGCTTCGGGCCAGCTTCTGTCGGGCAGGAGGGCCGGCCCGGTCTGCGTCTGAGCTGCGCCTAGCGCAGCGTGGGCGGGCAGGTGGGATGGCCAAGGGCCCGCGGTCCCCGGGCCCGGAAGCCTCCTGGGCCACTTCCCCGTGAGCGGCCTGCGGGATCTGGGGCGGGGCGCCAAGCGCCGAAAAGTTTGCTGGCTCCCGCCCGCCCTGGGCTGGG
This sequence comes from Grampus griseus, assembly GCF_964374135.1. NCBI lineage: Eukaryota > Metazoa > Chordata > Mammalia > Artiodactyla > Delphinidae > Grampus > Grampus griseus. The sequence goes on along the minus strand of NW_028132471.1, from coordinate 25,561 downwards.
TGGTCGCCAGCACCTCCGCCACCCCCAGGTGCCCGAGACCTCCGTTCCCCTGCCTAGGCGGGCGGCGGGGCCCTGCCGGGACGGGCGGGCCGCTGGGCTGGCGGTAAGGCCCAAGCGCCTGCGAAGCTGCGCCTCAAGAGGCAGCCCGCGACCCCGCCGGCATCCACTGCCGAAGCAGCCTAGAAGGGCCCGATCTCGCCGCGATCGCGGAAGCTAAGCAGGGTCGGGCCTGGTTAGAACTTGGATGGGAGACCTCTAGGGAAGACCGGGTGCTCCAGGCTTTTTGCCTCCCGCTCCGCCTTCTCCGTTTGTCGCTGGCGGCGTTCGCGGCTCTCTCCGCCCCCGCCCGGCACAGCTGCAAGCCCCACCTCCTCAGGCCCCTCCCACCACAGCCAGCGTCTGATGGGGCGCTCCCCGCCTGCCTGAGCGGCCAGGCGGCCAGAAGGCGTCCCTGGAAGGCAGAGGCACACCAGACGCTCCGGGGGTGGCCTGACGGGAACCAGACGTGGCCGCGGACCCGGGGGCCGTCCGTGCGGCCCGCGAGCCCCTCGACCTGCACCTGGCCGCCCCCACTGCAGCCCAGCCCCGGCGCCGCCACCTGTCTGCCGGGCTGGCTCTCCACAGCTCCATACGGAAAAAGCCGCCCCTCCGCCGTTTCGCCATGGCCCGGGGCGGGAGCGGGATCGAGGGCCCGGGCCGCTTCCCCGGGCCTGCCGGCCACCTGGGGCGGGGTCCTGAGCTCGGACGGTGGCGTGGGGGCGAGGGTGGCGTGGCTGGGTCTCAGGGGCCGTGCCAACTCAATGGTGGCTCCCAGTGGCTTCGGGCCAGCTTCTGTCGGGCAGGAGGGCCGGCCCGGTCTGCGTCTGAGCTGCGCCTAGCGCAGCGTGGGCGGGCAGGTGGGATGGCCAAGGGCCCGCGGTCCCCGGGCCCGGAAGCCTCCTGGGCCACTTCCCCGTGAGCGGCCTGCGGGATCTGGGGCGGGGCGCCAAGCGCCGAAAAGTTTGCTGGCTCCCGCCCGCCCTGGGCTGGGTGGTCGCCAGCACCTCCGCCACCCCCAGGTGCCCGAGACCTCCGTTCCCCTGCCTAGGCGGGCGGCGGGGCCCTGCCGGGACGGGCGGGCCGCTGGGCTGACGGTAAGGCCCAAGCGCCTGCGAAGCTGCGCCTCAAGAGGCAGCCCGCGACCCCGCCGGCATCCACTGCCGAAGCAGCCTAGAAGGGCCCGATCTCGCCGCGATCGCGGAAGCTAAGCAGGGTCGGGCCTGGTTAGAACTTGGATGGGAGACCTCTAGGGTAAGACCGGGTGCTCCAGGCTTTTTGCCTCCCGCTCCGCCTTCTCCGTTTGTCGCTGGCGGCGTTCGCGGCTCTCTCCGCCCCCGCCCGGCACAGCTGCAAGCCCCACCTCCTCAGGCCCCTCCCACCACAGCCAGCGTCTGATGGGGCGCTCCCCGCCTGCCTGAGCGGCCAGGCGGCCAGAAGGCGTCCCTGGAAGGCAGAGGCACACCAGACGCTCCGGGGGTGGCCTGACGGGAACCAGACGTGGCCGCGGACCCGGGGGCCGTCCGTGCGGCCCGCGAGCCCCTCGACCTGCACCTGGCCGCCCCCACTGCAGCCCAGCCCCGGCGCCGCCACCTGTCTGCCGGGCTGGCTCTCCACAGCTCCATACGGAAAAAGCCGCCCCTCCGCCGTTTCGCCATGGCCCGGGGCGGGAGCGGGATCGAGGGCCCGGGCCGCTTCCCCGGGCCTGCCGGCCACCTGGGGCGGGGTCCTGAGCTCGGACGGTGGCGTGGGGGCGAGGGTGGCGTGGCTGGGTCTCAGGGGCCGTGCCAACTCAATGGTGGCTCCCAGTGGCTTCGGGCCAGCTTCTGTCGGGCAGGAGGGCCGGCCCGGTCTGCGTCTGAGCTGCGCCTAGCGCAGCGTGGGCGGGCAGGTGGGATGGCCAAGGGCCCGCGGTCCCCGGGCCCGGAAGCCTCCTGGGCCACTTCCCCGTGAGCGGCCTGCGGGATCTGGGGCGGGGCGCCAAGCGCCGAAAAGTTTGCTGGCTCCCGCCCGCCCTGGGCTGGGTGGTCGCCAGCACCTCCGCCACCCCCAGGTGCCCGAGACCTCCGTTCCCCTGCCTAGGCGGGCGGCGGGGCCCTGCCGGGACGGGCGGGCCGCTGGGCTGGCGGTAAGGCCCAAGCGCCTGCGAAGCTGCGCCTCAAGAGGCAGCCCGCGACCCCGCCGGCATCCACTGCCGAAGCAGCCTAGAAGGGCCCGATCTCGCCGCGATCGCGGAAGCTAAGCAGGGTCGGGCCTGGTTAGAACTTGGATGGGAGACCTCTAGGGAAGACCGGGTGCTCCAGGCTTTTTGCCTCCCGCTCCGCCTTCTCCGTTTGTCGCTGGCGGCGTTCGCGGCTCTCTCCGCCCCCGCCCGGCACAGCTGCAAGCCCCACCTCCTCAGGCCCCTCCCACCACAGCCAGCGTCTGATGGGGCGCTCCCCGCCTGCCTGAGCGGCCAGGCGGCCAGAAGGCGTCCCTGGAAGGCAGAGGCACACCAGACGCTCCGGGGGTGGCCTGACGGGAACCAGACGTGGCCGCGGACCCGGGGGCCGTCCGTGCGGCCCGCGAGCCCCTCGACCTGCACCTGGCCGCCCCCACTGCAGCCCAGCCCCGGCGCCGCCACCTGTCTGCCGGGCTGGCTCTCCACAGCTCCATACGGAAAAAGCCGCCCCTCCGCCGTTTCGCCATGGCCCGGGGCGGGAGCGGGATCGAGGGCCCGGGCCGCTTCCCTGGGCCTGCCGGCCACCTGGGGCGGGGTCCTGAGCTCGGACGGTGGCGTGGGGGCGAGGGTGGCGTGGCTGGGTCTCAGGGGCCGTGCCAACTCAATGGTGGCTCCCAGTGGCTTCGGGCCAGCTTCTGTCGGGCAGGAGGGCCGGCCCGGTCTGCGTCTGAGCTGCGCCTAGCGCAGCGTGGGCGGGCAGGTGGGATGGCCAAGGGCCCGCGGTCCCCGGGCCCGGAAGCCTCCTGGGCCACTTCCCCGTGAGCGGCCTGCGGGATCTGGGGCGGGGCGCCAAGCGCCGAAAAGTTTGCTGGCTCCCGCCCGCCCTGGGCTGGGTGGTCGCCAGCACCTCCGCCACCCCCAGGTGCCCGAGACCTCCGTTCCCCTGCCTAGGCGGGCGGCGGGGCCCTGCCGGGACGGGCGGGCCGCTGGGCTGGCGGTAAGGCCCAAGCGCCTGCGAAGCTGCGCCTCAAGAGGCAGCCCGCGACCCCGCCGGCATCCACTGCCGAAGCAGCCTAGAAGGGCCCGATCTCGCCGCGATCGCGGAAGCTAAGCAGGGTCGGGCCTGGTTAGAACTTGGATGGGAGACCTCTAGGGAAGACCGGGTGCTCCAGGCTTTTTGCCTCCCGCTCCGCCTTCTCCGTTTGTCGCTGGCGGCGTTCGCGGCTCTCTCCGCCCCCGCCCGGCACAGCTGCAAGCCCCACCTCCTCAGGCCCCTCCCACCACAGCCAGCGTCTGATGGGGCGCTCCCCGCCTGCCTGAGCGGCCAGGCGGCCAGAAGGCGTCCCTGGAAGGCAGAGGCACACCAGACGCTCCGGGGGTGGCCTGACGGGAACCAGACGTGGCCGCGGACCCGGGGGCCGTCCGTGCGGCCCGCGAGCCCCTCGACCTGCACCTGGCCGCCCCCACTGCAGCCCAGCCCCGGCGCCGCCACCTGTCTGCCGGGCTGGCTCTCCACAGCTCCATACGGAAAAAGCCGCCCCTCCGCCGTTTCGCCATGGCCCGGGGCGGGAGCGGGATCGAGGGCCCGGGCCGCTTCCCCGGGCCTGCCGGCCACCTGGGGCGGGGTCCTGAGCTCGGACGGTGGCGTGGGGGCGAGGGTGGCGTGGCTGGGTCTCAGGGGCCGTGCCAACTCAATGGTGGCTCCCAGTGGCTTCGGGCCAGCTTCTGTCGGGCAGGAGGGCCGGCCCGGTCTGCGTCTGAGCTGCGCCTAGCGCAGCGTGGGCGGGCAGGTGGGATGGCCAAGGGCCCGCGGTCCCCGGGCCCGGAAGCCTCCTGGGCCACTTCCCCGTGAGCGGCCTGCGGGATCTGGGGCGGGGCGCCAAGCGCCGAAAAGTTTGCTGGCTCCCGCCCGCCCTGGGCTGGGTGGTCGCCAGCACCTCCGCCACCCCCAGGTGCCCGAGACCTCCGTTCCCCTGCCTAGGCGGGCGGCGGGGCCCTGCCGGGACGGGCGGGCCGCTGGGCTGGCGGTAAGGCCCAAGCGCCTGCGAAGCTGCGCCTCAAGAGGCAGCCCGCGACCCCGCCGGCATCCACTGCCGAAGCAGCCTAGAAGGGCCCGATCTCGCCGCGATCGCGGAAGCTAAGCAGGGTCGGGCCTGGTTAGAACTTGGATGGGAGACCTCTAGGGAAGACCGGGTGCTCCAGGCTTTTTGCCTCCCGCTCCGCCTTCTCCGTTTGTCGCTGGCGGCGTTCGCGGCTCTCTCCGCCCCCGCCCGGCACAGCTGCAAGCCCCACCTCCTCAGGCCCCTCCCACCACAGCCAGCGTCTGATGGGGCGCTCCCCGCCTGCCTGAGCGGCCAGGCGGCCAGAAGGCGTCCCTGGAAGGCAGAGGCACACCAGACGCTCCGGGGGTGGCCTGACGGGAACCAGACGTGGCCGCGGACCCGGGGGCCGTCCGTGCGGCCCGCGAGCCCCTCGACCTGCACCTGGCCGCCCCCACTGCAGCCCAGCCCCGGCGCCGCCACCTGTCTGCCGGGCTGGCTCTCCACAGCTCCATACGGAAAAAGCCGCCCCTCCGCCGTTTCGCCATGGCCCGGGGCGGGAGCGGGATCGAGGGCCCGGGCCGCTTCCCCGGGCCTGCCGGCCACCTGGGGCGGGGTCCTGAGCTCGGACGGTGGCGTGGGGGCGAGGGTGGCGTGGCTGGGTCTCAGGGGCCGTGCCAACTCAATGGTGGCTCCCAGTGGCTTCGGGCCAGCTTCTGTCGGGCAGGAGGGCCGGCCCGGTCTGCGTCTGAGCTGCGCCTAGCGCAGCGTGGGCGGGCAGGTGGGATGGCCAAGGGCCCGCGGTCCCCGGGCCCGGAAGCCTCCTGGGCCACTTCCCCGTGAGCGGCCTGCGGGATCTGGGGCGGGGCGCCAAGCGCCGAAAAGTTTGCTGGCTCCCGCCCGCCCTGGGCTGGGTGGTCGCCAGCACCTCCGCCACCCCCAGGTGCCCGAGACCTCCGTTCCCCTGCCTAGGCGGGCGGCGGGGCCCTGCCGGGACGGGCGGGCCGCTGGGCTGGCGGTAAGGCCCAAGCGCCTGCGAAGCTGCGCCTCAAGAGGCAGCCCGCGACCCCGCCGGCATCCACTGCCGAAGCAGCCTAGAAGGGCCCGATCTCGCCGCGATCGCGGAAGCTAAGCAGGGTCGGGCCTGGTTAGAACTTGGATGGGAGACCTCTAGGGAAGACCGGGTGCTCCAGGCTTTTTGCCTCCCGCTCCGCCTTCTCCGTTTGTCGCTGGCGGCGTTCGCGGCTCTCTCCGCCCCCGCCCGGCACAGCTGCAAGCCCCACCTCCTCAGGCCCCTCCCACCACAGCCAGCGTCTGATGGGGCGCTCCCCGCCTGCCTGAGCGGCCAGGCGGCCAGAAGGCGTCCCTGGAAGGCAGAGGCACACCAGACGCTCCGGGGGTGGCCTGACGGGAACCAGACGTGGCCGCGGACCCGGGGGCCGTCCGTGCGGCCCGCGAGCCCCTCGACCTGCACCTGGCCGCCCCCACTGCAGCCCAGCCCCGGCGCCGCCACCTGTCTGCCGGGCTGGCTCTCCACAGCTCCATACGGAAAAAGCCGCCCCTCCGCCGTTTCGCCATGGCCCGGGGCGGGAGCGGGATCGAGGGCCCGGGCCGCTTCCCCGGGCCTGCCGGCCACCTGGGGCGGGGTCCTGAGCTCGGACGGTGGCGTGGGGGCGAGGGTGGCGTGGCTGGGTCTCAGGGGCCGTGCCAACTCAATGGTGGCTCCCAGTGGCTTCGGGCCAGCTTCTGTCGGGCAGGAGGGCCGGCCCGGTCTGCGTCTGAGCTGCGCCTAGCGCAGCGTGGGCGGGCAGGTGGGATGGCCAAGGGCCCGCGGTCCCCGGGCCCGGAAGCCTCCTGGGCCACTTCCCCGTGAGCGGCCTGCGGGATCTGGGGCGGGGCGCCAAGCGCCGAAAAGTTTGCTGGCTCCCGCCCGCCCTGGGCTGGGTGGTCGCCAGCACCTCCGCCACCCCCAGGTGCCCGAGACCTCCGTTCCCCTGCCTAGGCGGGCGGCGGGGCCCTGCCGGGACGGGCGGGCCGCTGGGCTGGCGGTAAGGCCCAAGCGCCTGCGAAGCTGCGCCTCAAGAGGCAGCCCGCGACCCCGCCGGCATCCACTGCCGAAGCAGCCTAGAAGGGCCCGATCTCGCCGCGATCGCGGAAGCTAAGCAGGGTCGGGCCTGGTTAGAACTTGGATGGGAGACCTCTAGGGAAGACCGGGTGCTCCAGGCTTTTTGCCTCCCGCTCCGCCTTCTCCGTTTGTCGCTGGCGGCGTTCGCGGCTCTCTCCGCCCCCGCCCGGCACAGCTGCAAGCCCCACCTCCTCAGGCCCCTCCCACCACAGCCAGCGTCTGATGGGGCGCTCCCCGCCTGCCTGAGCGGCCAGGCGGCCAGAAGGCGTCCCTGGAAGGCAGAGGCACACCAGACGCTCCGGGGGTGGCCTGACGGGAACCAGACGTGGCCGCGGACCCGGGGGCCGTCCGTGCGGCCCGCGAGCCCCTCGACCTGCACCTGGCCGCCCCCACTGCAGCCCAGCCCCGGCGCCGCCACCTGTCTGCCGGGCTGGCTCTCCACAGCTCCATACGGAAAAAGCCGCCCCTCCGCCGTTTCGCCATGGCCCGGGGCGGGAGCGGGATCGAGGGCCCGGGCCGCTTCCCCGGGCCTGCCGGCCACCTGGGGCGGGGTCCTGAGCTCGGACGGTGGCGTGGGGGCGAGGGTGGCGTGGCTGGGTCTCAGGGGCCGTGCCAACTCAATGGTGGCTCCCAGTGGCTTCGGGCCAGCTTCTGTCGGGCAGGAGGGCCGGCCCGGTCTGCGTCTGAGCTGCGCCTAGCGCAGCGTGGGCGGGCAGGTGGGATGGCCAAGGGCCCGCGGTCCCCGGGCCCGGAAGCCTCCTGGGCCACTTCCCCGTGAGCGGCCTGCGGGATCTGGGGCGGGGCGCCAAGCGCCGAAAAGTTTGCTGGCTCCCGCCCGCCCTGGGCTGGGTGGTCGCCAGCACCTCCGCCACCCCCAGGTGCCCGAGACCTCCGTTCCCCTGCCTAGGCGGGCGGCGGGGCCCTGCCGGGACGGGCGGGCCGCTGGGCTGGCGGTAAGGCCCAAGCGCCTGCGAAGCTGCGCCTCAAGAGGCAGCCCGCGACCCCGCCGGCATCCACTGCCGAAGCAGCCTAGAAGGGCCCGATCTCGCCGCGATCGCGGAAGCTAAGCAGGGTCGGGCCTGGTTAGAACTTGGATGGGAGACCTCTAGGGAAGACCGGGTGCTCCAGGCTTTTTGCCTCCCGCTCCGCCTTCTCCGTTTGTCGCTGGCGGCGTTCGCGGCTCTCTCCGCCCCCGCCCGGCACAGCTGCAAGCCCCACCTCCTCAGGCCCCTCCCACCACAGCCAGCGTCTGATGGGGCGCTCCCCGCCTGCCTGAGCGGCCAGGCGGCCAGAAGGCGTCCCTGGAAGGCAGAGGCACACCAGACGCTCCGGGGGTGGCCTGACGGGAACCAGACGTGGCCGCGGACCCGGGGGCCGTCCGTGCGGCCCGCGAGCCCCTCGACCTGCACCTGGCCGCCCCCACTGCAGCCCAGCCCCGGCGCCGCCACCTGTCTGCCGGGCTGGCTCTCCACAGCTCCATACGGAAAAAGCCGCCCCTCCGCCGTTTCGCCATGGCCCGGGGCGGGAGCGGGATCGAGGGCCCGGGCCGCTTCCCCGGGCCTGCCGGCCACCTGGGGCGGGGTCCTGAGCTCGGACGGTGGCGTGGGGGCGAGGGTGGCGTGGCTGGGTCTCAGGGGCCGTGCCAACTCAATGGTGGCTCCCAGTGGCTTCGGGCCAGCTTCTGTCGGGCAGGAGGGCCGGCCCGGTCTGCGTCTGAGCTGCGCCTAGCGCAGCGTGGGCGGGCAGGTGGGATGGCCAAGGGCCCGCGGTCCCCGGGCCCGGAAGCCTCCTGGGCCACTTCCCCGTGAGCGGCCTGCGGGATCTGGGGCGGGGCGCCAAGCGCCGAAAAGTTTGCTGGCTCCCGCCCGCCCTGGGCTGGGTGGTCGCCAGCACCTCCGCCACCCCCAGGTGCCCGAGACCTCCGTTCCCCTGCCTAGGCGGGCGGCGGGGCCCTGCCGGGACGGGCGGGCCGCTGGGCTGGCGGTAAGGCCCAAGCGCCTGCGAAGCTGCGCCTCAAGAGGCAGCCCGCGACCCCGCCGGCATCCACTGCCGAAGCAGCCTAGAAGGGCCCGATCTCGCCGCGATCGCGGAAGCTAAGCAGGGTCGGGCCTGGTTAGAACTTGGATGGGAGACCTCTAGGGAAGACCGGGTGCTCCAGGCTTTTTGCCTCCCGCTCCGCCTTCTCCGTTTGTCGCTGGCGGCGTTCGCGGCTCTCTCCGCCCCCGCCCGGCACAGCTGCAAACCCCACCTCCTCAGGCCCCTCCCACCACAGCCAGCGTCTGATGGGGCGCTCCCCGCCTGCCTGAGCGGCCAGGCGGCCAGAAGGCGTCCCTGGAAGGCAGAGGCACACCAGACGCTCCGGGGGTGGCCTGACGGGAACCAGACGTGGCCGCGGACCCGGGGGCCGTCCGTGCGGCCCGCGAGCCCCTCGACCTGCACCTGGCCGCCCCCACTGCAGCCCAGCCCCGGCGCCGCCACCTGTCTGCCGGGCTGGCTCTCCACAGCTCCATACGGAAAAAGCCGCCCCTCCGCCGTTTCGCCATGGCCCGGGGCGGGAGCGGGATCGAGGGCCCGGGCCGCTTCCCCGGGCCTGCCGGCCACCTGGGGCGGGGTCCTGAGCTCGGACGGTGGCGTGGGGGCGAGGGTGGCGTGGCTGGGTCTCAGGGGCCGTGCCAACTCAATGGTGGCTCCCAGTGGCTTCGGGCCAGCTTCTGTCGGGCAGGAGGGCCGGCCCGGTCTGCGTCTGAGCTGCGCCTAGCGCAGCGTGGGCGGGCAGGTGGGATGGCCAAGGGCCCGCGGTCCCCGGGCCCGGAAGCCTCCTGGGCCACTTCCCCGTGAGCGGCCTGCGGGATCTGGGGCGGGGCGCCAAGCGCCGAAAAGTTTGCTGGCTCCCGCCCGCCCTGGGCTGGGTGGTCGCCAGCACCTCCGCCACCCCCAGGTGCCCGAGACCTCCGTTCCCCTGCCTAGGCGGGCGGCGGGGCCCTGCCGGGACGGGCGGGCCGCTGGGCTGGCGGTAAGGCCCAAGCGCCTGCGAAGCTGCGCCTCAAGAGGCAGCCCGCGACCCCGCCGGCATCCACTGCCGAAGCAGCCTAGAAGGGCCCGATCTCGCCGCGATCGCGGAAGCTAAGCAGGGTCGGGCCTGGTTAGAACTTGGATGGGAGACCTCTAGGGAAGACCGGGTGCTCCAGGCTTTTTGCCTCCCGCTCCGCCTTCTCCGTTTGTCGCTGGCGGCGTTCGCGGCTCTCTCCGCCCCCGCCCGGCACAGCTGCAAGCCCCACCTCCTCAGGCCCCTCCCACCACAGCCAGCGTCTGATGGGGCGCTCCCCGCCTGCCTGAGCGGCCAGGCGGCCAGAAGGCGTCCCTGGAAGGCAGAGGCACACCAGACGCTCCGGGGGTGGCCTGACGGGAACCAGACGTGGCCGCGGACCCGGGGGCCGTCCGTGCGGCCCGCGAGCCCCTCGACCTGCACCTGGCCGCCCCCACTGCAGCCCAGCCCCGGCGCCGCCACCTGTCTGCCGGGCTGGCTCTCCACAGCTCCATACGGAAAAAGCCGCCCCTCCGCCGTTTCGCCATGGCCCGGGGCGGGAGCGGGATCGAGGGCCCGGGCCGCTTCCCCGGGCCTGCCGGCCACCTGGGGCGGGGTCCTGAGCTCGGACGGTGGCGTGGGGGCGAGGGTGGCGTGGCTGGGTCTCAGGGGCCGTGCCAACTCAATGGTGGCTCCCAGTGGCTTCGGGCCAGCTTCTGTCGGGCAGGAGGGCCGGCCCGGTCTGCGTCTGAGCTGCGCCTAGCGCAGCGTGGGCGGGCAGGTGGGATGGCCAAGGGCCCGCGGTCCCCGGGCCCGGAAGCCTCCTGGGCCACTTCCCCGTGAGCGGCCTGCGGGATCTGGGGCGGGGCGCCAAGCGCCGAAAAGTTTGCTGGCTCCCGCCCGCCCTGGGCTGGGTGGTCGCCAGCACCTCCGCCACCCCCAGGTGCCCGAGACCTCCGTTCCCCTGCCTAGGCGGGCGGCGGGGCCCTGCCGGGACGGGCGGGCCGCTGGGCTGGCGGTAAGGCCCAAGCGCCTGCGAAGCTGCGCCTCAAGAGGCAGCCCGCGACCCCGCCGGCATCCACTGCCGAAGCAGCCTAGAAGGGCCCGATCTCGCCGCGATCGCGGAAGCTAAGCAGGGTCGGGCCTGGTTAGAACTTGGATGGGAGACCTCTAGGGAAGACCGGGTGCTCCAGGCTTTTTGCCTCCCGCTCCGCCTTCTCCGTTTGTCGCTGGCGGCGTTCGCGGCTCTCTCCGCCCCCGCCCGGCACAGCTGCAAGCCCCACCTCCTCAGGCCCCTCCCACCACAGCCAGCGTCTGATGGGGCGCTCCCCGCCTGCCTGAGCGGCCAGGCGGCCAGAAGGCGTCCCTGGAAGGCAGAGGCACACCAGACGCTCCGGGGGTGGCCTGACGGGAACCAGACGTGGCCGCGGACCCGGGGGCCGTCCGTGCGGCCCGCGAGCCCCTCGACCTGCACCTGGCCGCCCCCACTGCAGCCCAGCCCCGGCGCCGCCACCTGTCTGCCGGGCTGGCTCTCCACAGCTCCATACGGAAAAAGCCGCCCCTCCGCCGTTTCGCCATGGCCCGGGGCGGGAGCGGGATCGAGGGCCCGGGCCGCTTCCCCGGGCCTGCCGGCCACCTGGGGCGGGGTCCTGAGCTCGGACGGTGGCGTGGGGGCGAGGGTGGCGTGGCTGGGTCTCAGGGGCCGTGCCAACTCAATGGTGGCTCCCAGTGGCTTCGGGCCAGCTTCTGTCGGGCAGGAGGGCCGGCCCGGTCTGCGTCTGAGCTGCGCCTAGCGCAGCGTGGGCGGGCAGGTGGGATGGCCAAGGGCCCGCGGTCCCCGGGCCCGGAAGCCTCCTGGGCCACTTCCCCGTGAGCGGCCTGCGGGATCTGGGGCGGGGCGCCAAGCGCCGAAAAGTTTGCTGGCTCCCGCCCGCCCTGGGCTGGGTGGTCGCCAGCACCTCCGCCACCCCCAGGTGCCCGAGACCTCCGTTCCCCTGCCTAGGCGGGCGGCGGGGCCCTGCCGGGACGGGCGGGCCGCTGGGCTGGCGGTAAGGCCCAAGCGCCTGCGAAGCTGCGCCTCAAGAGGCAGCCCGCGACCCCGCCGGCATCCACTGCCGAAGCAGCCTAGAAGGGCCCGATCTCGCCGCGATCGCGGAAGCTAAGCAGGGTCGGGCCTGGTTAGAACTTGGATGGGAGACCTCTAGGGAAGACCGGGTGCTCCAGGCTTTTTGCCTCCCGCTCCGCCTTCTCCGTTTGTCGCTGGCGGCGTTCGCGGCTCTCTCCGCCCCCGCCCGGCACAGCTGCAAGCCCCACCTCCTCAGGCCCCTCCCACCACAGCCAGCGTCTGATGGGGCGCTCCCCGCCTGCCTGAGCGGCCAGGCGGCCAGAAGGCGTCCCTGGAAGGCAGAGGCACACCAGACGCTCCGGGGGTGGCCTGACGGGAACCAGACGTGGCCGCGGACCCGGGGGCCGTCCGTGCGGCCCGCGAGCCCCTCGACCTGCACCTGGCCGCCCCCACTGCAGCCCAGCCCCGGCGCCGCCACCTGTCTGCCGGGCTGGCTCTCCACAGCTCCATACGGAAAAAGCCGCCCCTCCGCCGTTTCGCCATGGCCCGGGGCGGGAGCGGGATCGAGGGCCCGGGCCGCTTCCCCGGGCCTGCCGGCCACCTGGGGCGGGGTCCTGAGCTCGGACGGTGGCGTGGGGGCGAGGGTGGCGTGGCTGGGTCTCAGGGGCCGTGCCAACTCAATGGTGGCTCCCAGTGGCTTCGGGCCAGCTTCTGTCGGGCAGGAGGGCCGGCCCGGTCTGCGTCTGAGCTGCGCCTAGCGCAGCGTGGGCGGGCAGGTGGGATGGCCAAGGGCCCGCGGTCCCCGGGCCCGGAAGCCTCCTGGGCCACTTCCCCGTGAGCGGCCTGCGGGATCTGGGGCGGGGCGCCAAGCGCCGAAAAGTTTGCTGGCTCCCGCCCGCCCTGGGCTGGGTGGTCGCCAGCACCTCCGCCACCCCCAGGTGCCCGAGACCTCCGTTCCCCTGCCTAGGCGGGCGGCGGGGCCCTGCCGGGACGGGCGGGCCGCTGGGCTGGCGGTAAGGCCCAAGCGCCTGCGAAGCTGCGCCTCAAGAGGCAGCCCGCGACCCCGCCGGCATCCACTGCCGAAGCAGCCTAGAAGGGCCCGATCTCGCCGCGATCGCGGAAGCTAAGCAGGGTCGGGCCTGGTTAGAACTTGGATGGGAGACCTCTAGGGAAGACCGGGTGCTCCAGGCTTTTTGCCTCCCGCTCCGCCTTCTCCGTTTGTCGCTGGCGGCGTTCGCGGCTCTCTCCGCCCCCGCCCGGCACAGCTGCAAGCCCCACCTCCTCAGGCCCCTCCCACCACAGCCAGCGTCTGATGGGGCGCTCCCCGCCTGCCTGAGCGGCCAGGCGGCCAGAAGGCGTCCCTGGAAGGCAGAGGCACACCAGACGCTCCGGGGGTGGCCTGACGGGAACCAGACGTGGCCGCGGACCCGGGGGCCGTCCGTGCGGCCCGCGAGCCCCTCGACCTGCACCTGGCCGCCCCCACTGCAGCCCAGCCCCGGCGCCGCCACCTGTCTGCCGGGCTGGCTCTCCACAGCTCCATACGGAAAAAGCCGCCCCTCCGCCGTTTCGCCATGGCCCGGGGCGGGAGCGGGATCGAGGGCCCGGGCCGCTTCCCCGGGCCTGCCGGCCACCTGGGGCGGGGTCCTGAGCTCGGACGGTGGCGTGGGGGCGAGGGTGGCGTGGCTGGGTCTCAGGGGCCGTGCCAACTCAATGGTGGCTCCCAGTGGCTTCGGGCCAGCTTCTGTCGGGCAGGAGGGCCGGCCCGGTCTGCGTCTGAGCTGCGCCTAGCGCAGCGTGGGCGGGCAGGTGGGATGGCCAAGGGCCCGCGGTCCCCGGGCCCGGAAGCCTCCTGGGCCACTTCCCCGTGAGCGGCCTGCGGGATCTGGGGCGGGGCGCCAAGCGCCGAAAAGTTTGCTGGCTCCCGCCCGCCCTGGGCTGGGTGGTCGCCAGCACCTCCGCCACCCCCAGGTGCCCGAGACCTCCGTTCCCCTGCCTAGGCGGGCGGCGGGGCCCTGCCGGGACGGGCGGGCCGCTGGGCTGGCGGTAAGGCCCAAGCGCCTGCGAAGCTGCGCCTCAAGAGGCAGCCCGCGACCCCGCCGGCATCCACTGCCGAAGCAGCCTAGAAGGGCCCGATCTCGCCGCGATCGCGGAAGCTAAGCAGGGTCGGGCCTGGTTAGAACTTGGATGGGAGACCTCTAGGGAAGACCGGGTGCTCCAGGCTTTTTGCCTCCCGCTCCGCCTTCTCCGTTTGTCGCTGGCGGCGTTCGCGGCTCTCTCCGCCCCCGCCCGGCACAGCTGCAAGCCCCACCTCCTCAGGCCCCTCCCACCACAGCCAGCGTCTGATGGGGCGCTCCCCGCCTGCCTGAGCGGCCAGGCGGCCAGAAGGCGTCCCTGGAAGGCAGAGGCACACCAGACGCTCCGGGGGTGGCCTGACGGGAACCAGACGTGGCCGCGGACCCGGGGGCCGTCCGTGCGGCCCGCGAGCCCCTCGACCTGCACCTGGCCGCCCCCACTGCAGCCCAGCCCCGGCGCCGCCACCTGTCTGCCGGGCTGGCTCTCCACAGCTCCATACGGAAAAAGCCGCCCCTCCGCCGTTTCGCCATGGCCCGGGGCGGGAGCGGGATCGAGGGCCCGGGCCGCTTCCCCGGGCCTGCCGGCCACCTGGGGCGGGGTCCTGAGCTCGGACGGTGGCGTGGGGGCGAGGGTGGCGTGGCTGGGTCTCAGGGGCCGTGCCAACTCAATGGTGGCTCCCAGTGGCTTCGGGCCAGCTTCTGTCGGGCAGGAGGGCCGGCCCGGTCTGCGTCTGAGCTGCGCCTAGCGCAGCGTGGGCGGGCAGGTGGGATGGCCAAGGGCCCGCGGTCCCCGGGCCCGGAAGCCTCCTGGGCCACTTCCCCGTGAGCGGCCTGCGGGATCTGGGGCGGGGCGCCAAGCGCCGAAAAGTTTGCTGGCTCCCGCCCGCCCTGGGCTGGGTGGTCGCCAGCACCTCCGCCACCCCCAGGTGCCCGAGACCTCCGTTCCCCTGCCTAGGCGGGCGGCGGGGCCCTGCCGGGACGGGCGGGCCGCTGGGCTGGCGGTAAGGCCCAAGCGCCTGCGAAGCTGCGCCTCAAGAGGCAGCCCGCGACCCCGCCGGCATCCACTGCCGAAGCAGCCTAGAAGGGCCCGATCTCGCCGCGATCGCGGAAGCTAAGCAGGGTCGGGCCTGGTTAGAACTTGGATGGGAGACCTCTAGGGAAGACCGGGTGCTCCAGGCTTTTTGCCTCCCGCTCCGCCTTCTCCGTTTGTCGCTGGCGGCGTTCGCGGCTCTCTCCGCCCCCGCCCGGCACAGCTGCAAGCCCCACCTCCTCAGGCCCCTCCCACCACAGCCAGCGTCTGATGGGGCGCTCCCCGCCTGCCTGAGCGGCCAGGCGGCCAGAAGGCGTCCCTGGAAGGCAGAGGCACACCAGACGCTCCGGGGGTGGCCTGACGGGAACCAGACGTGGCCGCGGACCCGGGGGCCGTCCGTGCGGCCCGCGAGCCCCTCGACCTGCACCTGGCCGCCCCCACTGCAGCCCAGCCCCGGCGCCGCCACCTGTCTGCCGGGCTGGCTCTCCACAGCTCCATACGGAAAAAGCCGCCCCTCCGCCGTTTCGCCATGGCCCGGGGCGGGAGCGGGATCGAGGGCCCGGGCCGCTTCCCCGGGCCTGCCGGCCACCTGGGGCGGGGTCCTGAGCTCGGACGGTGGCGTGGGGGCGAGGGTGGCGTGGCTGGGTCTCAGGGGCCGTGCCAACTCAATGGTGGCTCCCAGTGGCTTCGGGCCAGCTTCTGTCGGGCAGGAGGGCCGGCCCGGTCTGCGTCTGAGCTGCGCCTAGCGCAGCGTGGGCGGGCAGGTGGGATGGCCAAGGGCCCGCGGTCCCCGGGCCCGGAAGCCTCCTGGGCCACTTCCCCGTGAGCGGCCTGCGGGATCTGGGGCGGGGCGCCAAGCGCCGAAAAGTTTGCTGGCTCCCGCCCGCCCTGGGCTGGGTGGTCGCCAGCACCTCCGCCACCCCCAGGTGCCCGAGACCTCCGTTCCCCTGCCTAGGCGGGCGGCGGGGCCCTGCCGGGACGGGCGGGCCGCTGGGCTGGCGGTAAGGCCCAAGCGCCTGCGAAGCTGCGCCTCAAGAGGCAGCCCGCGACCCCGCCGGCATCCACTGCCGAAGCAGCCTAGAAGGGCCCGATCTCGCCGCGATCGCGGAAGCTAAGCAGGGTCGGGCCTGGTTAGAACTTGGATGGGAGACCTCTAGGGAAGACCGGGTGCTCCAGGCTTTTTGCCTCCCGCTCCGCCTTCTCCGTTTGTCGCTGGCGGCGTTCGCGGCTCTCTCCGCCCCCGCCCGGCACAGCTGCAAGCCCCACCTCCTCAGGCCCCTCCCACCACAGCCAGCGTCTGATGGGGCGCTCCCCGCCTGCCTGAGCGGCCAGGCGGCCAGAAGGCGTCCCTGGAAGGCAGAGGCACACCAGACGCTCCGGGGGTGGCCTGACGGGAACCAGACGTGGCCGCGGACCCGGGGGCCGTCCGTGCGGCCCGTGAGCCCCTCGACCTGCACCTGGCCGCCCCCACTGCAGCCCAGCCCCGGCGCCGCCACCTGTCTGCCGGGCTGGCTCTCCACAGCTCCATACGGAAAAAGCCGCCCCTCCGCCGTTTCGCCATGGCCCGGGGCGGGAGCGGGATCGAGGGCCCGGGCCGCTTCCCCGGGCCTGCCGGCCACCTGGGGCGGGGTCCTGAGCTCGGACGGTGGCGTGGGGGCGAGGGTGGCGTGGCTGGGTCTCAGGGGCCGTGCCAACTCAATGGTGGCTCCCAGTGGCTTCGGGCCAGCTTCTGTCGGGCAGGAGGGCCGGCCCGGTCTGCGTCTGAGCTGCGCCTAGCGCAGCGTGGGCGGGCAGGTGGGATGGCCAAGGGCCCGCGGTCCCCGGGCCCGGAAGCCTCCTGGGCCACTTCCCCGTGAGCGGCCTGCGGGATCTGGGGCGGGGCGCCAAGCGCCGAAAAGTTTGCTGGCTCCCGCCCGCCCTGGGCTGGGTGGTCGCCAGCACCTCCGCCACCCCCAGGTGCCCGAGACCTCCGTTCCCCTGCCTAGGCGGGCGGCGGGGCCCTGCCGGGACGGGCGGGCCGCTGGGCTGGCGGTAAGGCCCAAGCGCCTGCGAAGCTGCGCCTCAAGAGGCAGCCCGCGACCCCGCCGGCATCCACTGCCGAAGCAGCCTAGAAGGGCCCGATCTCGCCGCGATCGCGGAAGCTAAGCAGGGTCGGGCCTGGTTAGAACTTGGATGGGAGACCTCTAGGGAAGACCGGGTGCTCCAGGCTTTTTGCCTCCCGCTCCGCCTTCTCCGTTTGTCGCTGGCGGCGTTCGCGGCTCTCTCCGCCCCCGCCCGGCACAGCTGCAAGCCCCACCTCCTCAGGCCCCTCCCACCACAGCCAGCGTCTGATGGGGCGCTCCCCGCCTGCCTGAGCGGCCAGGCGGCCAGAAGGCGTCCCTGGAAGGCAGAGGCACACCAGACGCTCCGGGGGTGGCCTGACGGGAACCAGACGTGGCCGCGGACCCGGGGGCCGTCCGTGCGGCCCGCGAGCCCCTCGACCTGCACCTGGCCGCCCCCACTGCAGCCCAGCCCCGGCGCCGCCACCTGTCTGCCGGGCTGGCTCTCCACAGCTCCATACGGAAAAAGCCGCCCCTCCGCCGTTTCGCCATGGCCCGGGGCGGGAGCGGGATCGAGGGCCCGGGCCGCTTCCCCGGGCCTGCCGGCCACCTGGGGCGGGGTCCTGAGCTCGGACGGTGGCGTGGGGGCGAGGGTGGCGTGGCTGGGTCTCAGGGGCCGTGCCAACTCAATGGTGGCTCCCAGTGGCTTCGGGCCAGCTTCTGTCGGGCAGGAGGGCCGGCCCGGTCTGCGTCTGAGCTGCGCCTAGCGCAGCGTGGGCGGGCAGGTGGGATGGCCAAGGGCCCGCGGTCCCCGGGCCCGGAAGCCTCCTGGGCCACTTCCCCGTGAGCGGCCTGCGGGATCTGGGGCGGGGCGCCAAGCGCCGAAAAGTTTGCTGGCTCCCGCCCGCCCTGGGCTGGGTGGTCGCCAGCACCTCCGCCACCCCCAGGTGCCCGAGACCTCCGTTCCCCTGCCTAGGCGGGCGGCGGGGCCCTGCCGGGACGGGCGGGCCGCTGGGCTGGCGGTAAGGCCCAAGCGCCTGCGAAGCTGCGCCTCAAGAGGCAGCCCGCGACCCCGCCGGCATCCACTGCCGAAGCAGCCTAGAAGGGCCCGATCTCGCCGCGATCGCGGAAGCTAAGCAGGGTCGGGCCTGGTTAGAACTTGGATGGGAGACCTCTAGGGAAGACCGGGTGCTCCAGGCTTTTTGCCTCCCGCTCCGCCTTCTCCGTTTGTCGCTGGCGGCGTTCGCGGCTCTCTCCGCCCCCGCCCGGCACAGCTGCAAGCCCCACCTCCTCAGGCCCCTCCCACCACAGCCAGCGTCTGATGGGGCGCTCCCCGCCTGCCTGAGCGGCCAGGCGGCCAGAAGGCGTCCCTGGAAGGCAGAGGCACACCAGACGCTCCGGGGGTGGCCTGACGGGAACCAGACGTGGCCGCGGACCCGGGGGCCGTCCGTGCGGCCCGCGAGCCCCTCGACCTGCACCTGGCCGCCCCCACTGCAGCCCAGCCCCGGCGCCGCCACCTGTCTGCCGGGCTGGCTCTCCACAGCTCCATACGGAAAAAGCCGCCCCTCCGCCGTTTCGCCATGGCCCGGGGCGGGAGCGGGATCGAGGGCCCGGGCCGCTTCCCCGGGCCTGCCGGCCACCTGGGGCGGGGTCCTGAGCTCGGACGGTGGCGTGGGGGCGAGGGTGGCGTGGCTGGGTCTCAGGGGCCGTGCCAACTCAATGGTGGCTCCCAGTGGCTTCGGGCCAGCTTCTGTCGGGCAGGAGGGCCGGCCCGGTCTGCGTCTGAGCTGCGCCTAGCGCAGCGTGGGCGGGCAGGTGGGATGGCCAAGGGCCCGCGGTCCCCGGGCCCGGAAGCCTCCTGGGCCACTTCCCCGTGAGCGGCCTGCGGGATCTGGGGCGGGGCGCCAAGCGCCGAAAAGTTTGCTGGCTCCCGCCCGCCCTGGGCTGGGTGGTCGCCAGCACCTCCGCCACCCCCAGGTGCCCGAGACCTCCGTTCCCCTGCCTAGGCGGGCGGCGGGGCCCTGCCGGGACGGGCGGGCCGCTGGGCTGGCGGTAAGGCCCAAGCGCCTGCGAAGCTGCGCCTCAAGAGGCAGCCCGCGACCCCGCCGGCATCCACTGCCGAAGCAGCCTAGAAGGGCCCGATCTCGCCGCGATCGCGGAAGCTAAGCAGGGTCGGGCCTGGTTAGAACTTGGATGGGAGACCTCTAGGGAAGACCGGGTGCTCCAGGCTTTTTGCCTCCCGCTCCGCCTTCTCCGTTTGTCGCTGGCGGCGTTCGCGGCTCTCTCCGCCCCCGCCCGGCACAGCTGCAAGCCCCACCTCCTCAGGCCCCTCCCACCACAGCCAGCGTCTGATGGGGCGCTCCCCGCCTGCCTGAGCGGCCAGGCGGCCAGAAGGCGTCCCTGGAAGGCAGAGGCACACCAGACGCTCCGGGGGTGGCCTGACGGGAACCAGACGTGGCCGCGGACCCGGGGGCCGTCCGTGCGGCCCGCGAGCCCCTCGACCTGCACCTGGCCGCCCCCACTGCAGCCCAGCCCCGGCGCCGCCACCTGTCTGCCGGGCTGGCTCTCCACAGCTCCATACGGAAAAAGCCGCCCCTCCGCCGTTTCGCCATGGCCCGGGGCGGGAGCGGGATCGAGGGCCCGGGCCGCTTCCCCGGGCCTGCCGGCCACCTGGGGCGGGGTCCTGAGCTCGGACGGTGGCGTGGGGGCGAGGGTGGCGTGGCTGGGTCTCAGGGGCCGTGCCAACTCAATGGTGGCTCCCAGTGGCTTCGGGCCAGCTTCTGTCGGGCAGGAGGGCCGGCCCGGTCTGCGTCTGAGCTGCGCCTAGCGCAGCGTGGGCGGGCAGGTGGGATGGCCAAGGGCCCGCGGTCCCCGGGCCCGGAAGCCTCCTGGGCCACTTCCCCGTGAGCGGCCTGCGGGATCTGGGGCGGGGCGCCAAGCGCCGAAAAGTTTGCTGGCTCCCGCCCGCCCTGGGCTGGGTGGTCGCCAGCACCTCCGCCACCCCCAGGTGCCCGAGACCTCCGTTCCCCTGCCTAGGCGGGCGGCGGGGCCCTGCCGGGACGGGCGGGCCGCTGGGCTGGCGGTAAGGCCCAAGCGCCTGCGAAGCTGCGCCTCAAGAGGCAGCCCGCGACCCCGCCGGCATCCACTGCCGAAGCAGCCTAGAAGGGCCCGATCTCGCCGCGATCGCGGAAGCTAAGCAGGGTCGGGCCTGGTTAGAACTTGGATGGGAGACCTCTAGGGAAGACCGGGTGCTCCAGGCTTTTTGCCTCCCGCTCCGCCTTCTCCGTTTGTCGCTGGCGGCGTTCGCGGCTCTCTCCGCCCCCGCCCGGCACAGCTGCAAGCCCCACCTCCTCAGGCCCCTCCCACCACAGCCAGCGTCTGATGGGGCGCTCCCCGCCTGCCTGAGCGGCCAGGCGGCCAGAAGGCGTCCCTGGAAGGCAGAGGCACACCAGACGCTCCGGGGGTGGCCTGACGGGAACCAGACGTGGCCGCGGACCCGGGGGCCGTCCGTGCGGCCCGCGAGCCCCTCGACCTGCACCTGGCCGCCCCCACTGCAGCCCAGCCCCGGCGCCGCCACCTGTCTGCCGGGCTGGCTCTCCACAGCTCCATACGGAAAAAGCCGCCCCTCCGCCGTTTCGCCATGGCCCGGGGCGGGAGCGGGATCGAGGGCCCGGGCCGCTTCCCCGGGCCTGCCGGCCACCTGGGGCGGGGTCCTGAGCTCGGACGGTGGCGTGGGGGCGAGGGTGGCGTGGCTGGGTCTCAGGGGCCGTGCCAACTCAATGGTGGCTCCCAGTGGCTTCGGGCCAGCTTCTGTCGGGCAGGAGGGCCGGCCCGGTCTGCGTCTGAGCTGCGCCTAGCGCAGCGTGGGCGGGCAGGTGGGATGGCCAAGGGCCCGCGGTCCCCGGGCCCGGAAGCCTCCTGGGCCACTTCCCCGTGAGCGGCCTGCGGGATCTGGGGCGGGGCGCCAAGCGCCGAAAAGTTTGCTGGCTCCCGCCCGCCCTGGGCTGGGTGGTCGCCAGCACCTCCGCCACCCCCAGGTGCCCGAGACCTCCGTTCCCCTGCCTAGGCGGGCGGCGGGGCCCTGCCGGGACGGGCGGGCCGCTGGGCTGGCGGTAAGGCCCAAGCGCCTGCGAAGCTGCGCCTCAAGAGGCAGCCCGCGACCCCGCCGGCATCCACTGCCGAAGCAGCCTAGAAGGGCCCGATCTCGCCGCGATCGCGGAAGCTAAGCAGGGTCGGGCCTGGTTAGAACTTGGATGGGAGACCTCTAGGGAAGACCGGGTGCTCCAGGCTTTTTGCCTCCCGCTCCGCCTTCTCCGTTTGTCGCTGGCGGCGTTCGCGGCTCTCTCCGCCCCCGCCCGGCACAGCTGCAAGCCCCACCTCCTCAGGCCCCTCCCACCACAGCCAGCGTCTGATGGGGCGCTCCCCGCCTGCCTGAGCGGCCAGGCGGCCAGAAGGCGTCCCTGGAAGGCAGAGGCACACCAGACGCTCCGGGGGTGGCCTGACGGGAACCAGACGTGGCCGCGGACCCGGGGGCCGTCCGTGCGGCCCGCGAGCCCCTCGACCTGCACCTGGCCGCCCCCACTGCAGCCCAGCCCCGGCGCCGCCACCTGTCTGCCGGGCTGGCTCTCCACAGCTCCATACGGAAAAAGCCGCCCCTCCGCCGTTTCGCCATGGCCCGGGGCGGGAGCGGGATCGAGGGCCCGGGCCGCTTCCCCGGGCCTGCCGGCCACCTGGGGCGGGGTCCTGAGCTCGGACGGTGGCGTGGGGGCGAGGGTGGCGTGGCTGGGTCTCAGGGGCCGTGCCAACTCAATGGTGGCTCCCAGTGGCTTCGGGCCAGCTTCTGTCGGGCAGGAGGGCCGGCCCGGTCTGCGTCTGAGCTGCGCCTAGCGCAGCGTGGGCGGGCAGGTGGGATGGCCAAGGGCCCGCGGTCCCCGGGCCCGGAAGCCTCCTGGGCCACTTCCCCGTGAGCGGCCTGCGGGATCTGGGGCGGGGCGCCAAGCGCCGAAAAGTTTGCTGGCTCCCGCCCGCCCTGGGCTGGGTGGTCGCCAGCACCTCCGCCACCCCCAGGTGCCCGAGACCTCCGTTCCCCTGCCTAGGCGGGCGGCGGGGCCCTGCCGGGACGGGCGGGCCGCTGGGCTGGCGGTAAGGCCCAAGCGCCTGCGAAGCTGCGCCTCAAGAGGCAGCCCGCGACCCCGCCGGCATCCACTGCCGAAGCAGCCTAGAAGGGCCCGATCTCGCCGCGATCGCGGAAGCTAAGCAGGGTCGGGCCTGGTTAGAACTTGGATGGGAGACCTCTAGGGAAGACCGGGTGCTCCAGGCTTTTTGCCTCCCGCTCCGCCTTCTCCGTTTGTCGCTGGCGGCGTTCGCGGCTCTCTCCGCCCCCGCCCGGCACAGCTGCAAGCCCCACCTCCTCAGGCCCCTCCCACCACAGCCAGCGTCTGATGGGGCGCTCCCCGCCTGCCTGAGCGGCCAGGCGGCCAGAAGGCGTCCCTGGAAGGCAGAGGCACACCAGACGCTCCGGGGGTGGCCTGACGGGAACCAGACGTGGCCGCGGACCCGGGGGCCGTCCGTGCGGCCCGCGAGCCCCTCGACCTGCACCTGGCCGCCCCCACTGCAGCCCAGCCCCGGCGCCGCCACCTGTCTGCCGGGCTGGCTCTCCACAGCTCCATACGGAAAAAGCCGCCCCTCCGCCGTTTCGCCATGGCCCGGGGCGGGAGCGGGATCGAGGGCCCGGGCCGCTTCCCCGGGCCTGCCGGCCACCTGGGGCGGGGTCCTGAGCTCGGACGGTGGCGTGGGGGCGAGGGTGGCGTGGCTGGGTCTCAGGGGCCGTGCCAACTCAATGGTGGCTCCCAGTGGCTTCGGGCCAGCTTCTGTCGGGCAGGAGGGCCGGCCCGGTCTGCGTCTGAGCTGCGCCTAGCGCAGCGTGGGCGGGCAGGTGGGATGGCCAAGGGCCCGCGGTCCCCGGGCCCGGAAGCCTCCTGGGCCACTTCCCCGTGAGCGGCCTGCGGGATCTGGGGCGGGGCGCCAAGCGCCGAAAAGTTTGCTGGCTCCCGCCCGCCCTGGGCTGGGTGGTCGCCAGCACCTCCGCCACCCCCAGGTGCCCGAGACCTCCGTTCCCCTGCCTAGGCGGGCGGCGGGGCCCTGCCGGGACGGGCGGGCCGCTGGGCTGGCGGTAAGGCCCAAGCGCCTGCGAAGCTGCGCCTCAAGAGGCAGCCCGCGACCCCGCCGGCATCCACTGCCGAAGCAGCCTAGAAGGGCCCGATCTCGCCGCGATCGCGGAAGCTAAGCAGGGTCGGGCCTGGTTAGAACTTGGATGGGAGACCTCTAGGGAAGACCGGGTGCTCCAGGCTTTTTGCCTCCCGCTCCGCCTTCTCCGTTTGTCGCTGGCGGCGTTCGCGGCTCTCTCCGCCCCCGCCCGGCACAGCTGCAAGCCCCACCTCCTCAGGCCCCTCCCACCACAGCCAGCGTCTGATGGGGCGCTCCCCGCCTGCCTGAGCGGCCAGGCGGCCAGAAGGCGTCCCTGGAAGGCAGAGGCACACCAGACGCTCCGGGGGTGGCCTGACGGGAACCAGACGTGGCCGCGGACCCGGGGGCCGTCCGTGCGGCCCGCGAGCCCCTCGACCTGCACCTGGCCGCCCCCACTGCAGCCCAGCCCCGGCGCCGCCACCTGTCTGCCGGGCTGGCTCTCCACAGCTCCATACGGAAAAAGCCGCCCCTCCGCCGTTTCGCCATGGCCCGGGGCGGGAGCGGGATCGAGGGCCCGGGCCGCTTCCCCGGGCCTGCCGGCCACCTGGGGCGGGGTCCTGAGCTCGGACGGTGGCGTGGGGGCGAGGGTGGCGTGGCTGGGTCTCAGGGGCCGTGCCAACTCAATGGTGGCTCCCAGTGGCTTCGGGCCAGCTTCTGTCGGGCAGGAGGGCCGGCCCGGTCTGCGTCTGAGCTGCGCCTAGCGCAGCGTGGGCGGGCAGGTGGGATGGCCAAGGGCCCGCGGTCCCCGGGCCCGGAAGCCTCCTGGGCCACTTCCCCGTGAGCGGCCTGCGGGATCTGGGGCGGGGCGCCAAGCGCCGAAAAGTTTGCTGGCTCCCGCCCGCCCTGGGCTGGGTGGTCGCCAGCACCTCCGCCACCCCCAGGTGCCCGAGACCTCCGTTCCCCTGCCTAGGCGGGCGGCGGGGCCCTGCCGGGACGGGCGGGCCGCTGGGCTGGCGGTAAGGCCCAAGCGCCTGCGAAGCTGCGCCTCAAGAGGCAGCCCGCGACCCCGCCGGCATCCACTGCCGAAGCAGCCTAGAAGGGCCCGATCTCGCCGCGATCGCGGAAGCTAAGCAGGGTCGGGCCTGGTTAGAACTTGGATGGGAGACCTCTAGGGAAGACCGGGTGCTCCAGGCTTTTTGCCTCCCGCTCCGCCTTCTCCGTTTGTCGCTGGCGGCGTTCGCGGCTCTCTCCGCCCCCGCCCGGCACAGCTGCAAGCCCCACCTCCTCAGGCCCCTCCCACCACAGCCAGCGTCTGATGGGGCGCTCCCCGCCTGCCTGAGCGGCCAGGCGGCCAGAAGGCGTCCCTGGAAGGCAGAGGCACACCAGACGCTCCGGGGGTGGCCTGACGGGAACCAGACGTGGCCGCGGACCCGGGGGCCGTCCGTGCGGCCCGCGAGCCCCTCGACCTGCACCTGGCCGCCCCCACTGCAGCCCAGCCCCGGCGCCGCCACCTGTCTGCCGGGCTGGCTCTCCACAGCTCCATACGGAAAAAGCCGCCCCTCCGCCGTTTCGCCATGGCCCGGGGCGGGAGCGGGATCGAGGGCCCGGGCCGCTTCCCCGGGCCTGCCGGCCACCTGGGGCGGGGTCCTGAGCTCGGACGGTGGCGTGGGGGCGAGGGTGGCGTGGCTGGGTCTCAGGGGCCGTGCCAACTCAATGGTGGCTCCCAGTGGCTTCGGGCCAGCTTCTGTCGGGCAGGAGGGCCGGCCCGGTCTGCGTCTGAGCTGCGCCTAGCGCAGCGTGGGCGGGCAGGTGGGATGGCCAAGGGCCCGCGGTCCCCGGGCCCGGAAGCCTCCTGGGCCACTTCCCCGTGAGCGGCCTGCGGGATCTGGGGCGGGGCGCCAAGCGCCGAAAAGTTTGCTGGCTCCCGCCCGCCCTGGGCTGGGTGGTCGCCAGCACCTCCGCCACCCCCAGGTGCCCGAGACCTCCGTTCCCCTGCCTAGGCGGGCGGCGGGGCCCTGCCGGGACGGGCGGGCCGCTGGGCTGGCGGTAAGGCCCAAGCGCCTGCGAAGCTGCGCCTCAAGAGGCAGCCCGCGACCCCGCCGGCATCCACTGCCGAAGCAGCCTAGAAGGGCCCGATCTCGCCGCGATCGCGGAAGCTAAGCAGGGTCGGGCCTGGTTAGAACTTGGATGGGAGACCTCTAGGGAAGACCGGGTGCTCCAGGCTTTTTGCCTCCCGCTCCGCCTTCTCCGTTTGTCGCTGGCGGCGTTCGCGGCTCTCTCCGCCCCCGCCCGGCACAGCTGCAAGCCCCACCTCCTCAGGCCCTCCCACCACAGCCAGCGTCTGATGGGGCGCTCCCCGCCTGCCTGAGCGGCCAGGCGGCCAGAAGGCGTCCCTGGAAGGCAGAGGCACACCAGACGCTCCGGGGGTGGCCTGACGGGAACCAGACGTGGCCGCGGACCCGGGGGCCGTCCGTGCGGCCCGCGAGCCCCTCGACCTGCACCTGGCCGCCCCCACTGCAGCCCAGCCCCGGCGCCGCCACCTGTCTGCCGGGCTGGCTCTCCACAGCTCCATACCGGAAAAAGCCGCCCCTCCGCCGTTTCGCCATGGCCCGGGGCGGGAGCGGGATCGAGGGCCCGGGCCGCTTCCCCGGGCCTGCCGGCCACCTGGGGCGGGGTCCTGAGCTCGGACGGTGGCGTGGGGGCGAGGGTGGCGTGGCTGGGTCTCAGGGGCCGTGCCAACTCAATGGTGGCTCCCAGTGGCTTCCGGGCCGCGTCTGAGCTGC
>NW_028132472.1:0-36882 GCF_964374135.1 Grampus griseus | reverse complement strand
TGAGCTACAGCCAACCCGGCCCTCGAGAGCTCCGCCGCCTCCCTCCCTCCCACTGACTCTGACAGGATCTCTACACAGCAGCCCAGCCCACAGCCCATGGGGTAGTGCATGCTCTCACCTCTCCATTCTCTGATCAAAATATAAAGTTTCCTTTGCTTGTGAACCAAACTCAGTCTCGATCTGTTGGCCCCAATGACACTGGGCAGGGGGACACTCGTTGGGGTCCACTCTGGAGGATCAGTAACAGAAATTGAGACTATTGTAACCTCAATGAACAGATGTGTGAGCCAAACTGTAGTTAACATAGAACAGTGTATAAGGCTCGGGTAAAATAAGATGTTTTTAACACTTCCATTTGATATTTCCATCACTTTTTATAAGCAAGTTCAGTGAAAAGGTTTGTCTTATTTGTCAGGTCAATATTAGAGAAACGAAGTGATTTCTTTCCAAGGATGTACATCTAATAATCTTGGTTAAACCTTCAATCTTGTTTTAAATGCTTTTCCATTGAAAATGATACCTCTCTTTCAGCTCCCCCATTTCTGAGAAGTATAAAATCTTATAATTCATTATTACCAAAGGGGAAAGGTGGGAGGAGGGATAAATTAACAGTTTGGAATTAACACATACACACTGCTATGTATAAAATAGATCATCAACAAGGAACTACTGTATAGCACAGGGAACTACACTCAACATTTTGCAATAACCTATAAGGGGAAATAATCTGAAAAAGAACAGATATTTTTATTGACATCATCTATCAATGACAGTTAAAGTGTAGCCTAAGGGAAGCTGGTGGTGAGTGCTTCTGACCCTGAAGACTTCAATCATCTAAAGTTTGGACTCTGCCTACTTCCCAAGGCCCTTAATGAACATATGTGTAGCCGTAGCTTAAAAACTTCCCCAGTTTGGGTTTCGGGGAGACACTGATTTTGAAAAAGCCCTGGTGTTCTCCTTACATGAATGGGACTCTTCCTACTGCTAAAACATGTCTGTCACACCCAGAGGATGGTATACCGTCTGATCGGGAAGAGTTTGGAAAAGGCATCTCATCTCCTCATCTCCTGGTGCTCGGGTTCACCCCTCCAGCGTCTTTACTAACAGTCTCCCCACTTGGAGATGTCAGCACTGTCAACATCCTGTTGCGTACAGTTTGGAATTTGTCCAGAGGATGAAGCGGAAGGATGAGGAACAAAGAGAGACAAGTCCTAGGTGTTCAGACAGGCACATGTCACTCTAATTTCCAATCAGGAAGACGAATTGACCAAAGGCTAGGGTTGCCCATGGAAACAGTATAGGGCTTGAGGAAATCCCGCTGCTTTGTGGCCAGTTCCCATAAACACAAGTTGAACAATGGAACTCAGGGGCAGTAAAATTCACAAAACTGCAGAGTTGAAAATATCCATCACTGAAAAATGTCTTGAGGAAAGTCAGAGAAAAGGACTTGTAAGCAAGGGAGAATGGCAGGAAAGGGATTTGAGGAGGTAGAAAGGACTCGCCATTAAGCACAAGAAAAGGAGCTGAACATTGCCAACATTGCAGTTGGCCAAAAAGGGTGTATGCGTTTTTTTCTGTATATATTCAAGAAAAGGGCATACACTTTTTTAGCCAACCAAACAGGTGGGCACTGGAAGTCAATACTACAAAAGATATCACTTCGCATCAGTCAGAAGAGCCATCCTCATAAAGCGTAAACAACAGAAATGCAGGACAGGGCAAGGAGAAGAGGGAGCCCTGTGAGACTTATAGTGGAAATGTATATTGCCAACGGCCATTCTGGAGAAGTGTATTGTGTTTACTAAAGCATCTAAAAAATGAGCTACAGAGCATAGGGCACTTGCACTCATGGGCGTATATCTTGGGAAAAACAAAAATCGAGAAGACACAGGCACCCCAATGTTTACCCCCTCTCTGTTTAAAAGATCCTCGACTAGGATATAACTTAAATGTCTCTGGAGGGAAAAAATGGATAGAGATGTGGTACTTAGGTAGAGTGGAATATTATTCAGCCTGGAAATCAATGAAATATGGCCAGTTGTAACAACTCCAGAGGAGTTACGTATGATCATTCTAAGTGACAGAATTCAAAAAGAAAAAGACACATATCATAAGATATCACTTAAAGGTGGAATCCAAAATGGCTACACATGAAATAAATTACAAAACAAAAACATAGTCAAATATGTAGAAAACACGCATAAGGCTGCTAAACGGGAAAGGTGGGGAGGGGTGAGGCATCATCCAGGAGGTTGAAATTAGCAAAGATACCATTCCAAATACCAAACTGATAATCAACAAGGCCTACACGGTAGCTAAAAGAACTGCACTCAGCACACTCAAGTCACCGGAAAAGAATATATACGACTGGTAAGAATCTGAAAAAGAATTTATTGATGTCTCTCTGTACGTGAATCAAGTGGATGTACAGCAGCAAGAAACAGAGCTTTGAAAATCAGCTGTAACCAATATAGTAATAAATTGAAAAAAATAAACGACAGAGAGACAGAGAAAACCTCTTACAACTTTTCCTCAGGGACGGTGATGCAACATGGATTGAACACATCTAGACCCACAGCAGGATGAGACATAAGGCTGGAAACTGTTTGCGCTAAGAGAAATGTGAGGTTGGGTGAGGAAATGCACACCCTTTAAAGTAATACTACCTGGTACCCATTCAATGGGTCCCAAATCTGCAGGTTCAAGGGATCTTCCTACAGCTAAAACATGCATGGAAAACCCAGAGGACTGTACACCATGTGATCGGGAGATGTGTCTAAAATGCACCTCATTTATCCTCTCCTGGTGCTCCTGTTCACCATTCCAGCCACGTTACTTAGAATCTCCCCACTTGGAGAATCAGCACATTTCAAATTCTGTTTCACACATTTTGCAAATTGTGAGGAGGATGAACGGGAAGAGGGGGAACCAATGAGAGAATAGTTGTAGGGGTTTGGACGGGCACATATCACTCTAATTTCCCATTAAGAATAAGAATTAAAGAAAGGCTCAGCCTGCCTCGCCGGAGCCAATATAGGGCCTGAAGCAATCCTGCGGGTTTGAGGCCAGCTCACAAAAGAGCAACTTAAAAAATGGAGCTCAGGGTCACTGCAATTCACAAACCTGCAGAGTTATAAATGAAAACTAACGTCCAAAAATATGTTGAGGTAAGGCAAAGAAGAGGATCTGAATGCAAGACAGAATTGCAAGAAACAGATTTCAAGAGATAGATTGGACTCGTCTTTAACGCACATGAAAAGCGGCAGAATTTCGACAATGATGCAGTTGGCCCAAAAGGGCGTATGCGTTTTTTCCTGATTATATCCAGGAAAAAACGCATACGCACTTTATGGGCAACGAAGCAAGCAAGCAATGCAAATGTGCACAACAAAGAAGTCTCACTTCCCACTGGTCAAAAGGGCCATCCTAAAAAATTGTAAAAACCAGAAATGCAGGACAGGCCATGGAGAACAGGGAGCCTTTATACGCTGATGGGCAGTGTGTGAACTGCCGAGAGCCACTCTGGAGAAGTGTATGGTGGTTCCTAAATCATCTAAAAAACAGAGCTACAGAGCATAGGACACTTCCAATCATGGGAGTATATCTAGGGAAGTCTAAAAATCAACAAGACACAAGCACACCACAGTTTAGGGCTACTCTGTTTACAAGAACCTCAACTTCAGTACACCTTAAATATCCCAGGAAAGAGAACAATGGATAAAGAAGATGTGGTACTTATGTACAATGGAATATCTCTTCACCATGAAATCAATGTAATAAGGCTAGTAGAAGGATAAAGAGTGGATTTAGGCCCGATAATACTACTTGAAATAAGTCAAACAGAAAAAGAAACATATCATAAGATATCACTTATAGAGGGAGGGTAAATATGGCTGCACAAGAAATGAATTACAGAACAGAACAGTGTCTCACATTTAGAAAACACACTTATGTCAGCTTAAGGGGAAAGGAGAGGTGGGGTGATGCATAAAACCAGAGTTTGAAATTAGCACAGATACCGTTCAATAAACCAAATAGGTATTAGACAAGATCTACACCTTGCTCAATGAACTGGCCTCAACACACCCTATACACCACAGAGAAATATATCTGAGTAATAAGAATCTTAAAACCCATGTATTGATATATCTCCATAAGGGAATCAAGTGTGTGCAGAGCGGCACAAACACAGCAGTGAAAATGAGCTAAACCCCATTATAGAAATAAATTTTAAAAACAAAACGCTGAAACAATGAAAGAGAGAAAAATTCTTACAAAATTTGCTCAGGGGCTGTGATGCAACCTGGATTGACCACATATAAACCCACAGCTGGATAAGACATAAGGCTGGACACTTGGGGCTGAGAGGATTGGTGAGCTTTGGTGAGCAACTGCCGAAAGTTTAATGCAATACTTCATGCTACTCATTCCAAGGGTCCCAACACTCCAGGTTGAAGGGAATCTTCCTACAGCTAAACCATGCTTGGGAAACCCAGCGACTGGTATACCATATGATCGGGAAAGGTTTCTAAAACACACCTCATTTTTCCTCTCCTGGCGCTCCGGATCGACATTCCAGCCGCTTTACTAACAACATCCCCACATGGAGAGTCAATGCCTTTAAGTTCTGGTATCGCACAGTCTGCAGTTAGTGCGGAGGATGAATGGGAATAGGGGGAACCAGTGAGAAACTAGCTGTAGCGGTTTCAATGGGCACATGTCACTCTAATTTCACATCAGTAAGAAGAATTAACCAAAGGCACAGCAAGGTGCCCCAGAAGAAGAATAGAGCTTCAAGGAATCCTGTGGTTATGGGGCAAGATCACAAAAATAAGAGCTGAAAAATGGAGCTAAGGGCCACTGCAATTCAAAAACCTGCAGAGTTATAAAGGCCAACTATTTTCAAAAAATATATTGAGGTAAGGCTATGAAGAAGCATTGAAAGCAAGGCAGAATTGCAGGAAACCGATTTCAGGAGGTACACTGGAATTGCATTTAAAACATATGAAGAGAGTCAGAACCTCGACAGTGATGCACTTCGCCAAAAAGGGCATATGTGTTTTTTCCTGAATATAGTCAGGAAAAAACGCATACACACTTTTTGGCCAACCAAGCAAGCTTGCAAAGGAAATCTGCACTACAATGAAGTCTCACTTTCCCCTGGTCAAAAGGGCCATCTGAAAAAAGTGTAAAATCCATAAAGGCACGACAGGCCATGGAGAACTGGGAGCCTTCTTCTGCTGATGGGCGGGATGTAAATTGCCAACAGCCACTCTGGAGAAGTGTATGGTGTTTCCTGAAACATCTAAAAAACAAAGCAACAGAGCCTAGGGCACTTCCACTTATGGTCCTATAGTTTAGGGAAATTAAAATCAAAAAGACACAGCCACCCCAAAGTTTGGGACGGCTTTGTTTACAAGAACCTCATATACGGTACAAGTTCAATATCGCAGAAAGTGAAAAATGGATAAAGAAGTTGTGGTACTTATGTACAATGCAATATCACTCAGCAATGAAATCTATGTCATCAGGCCCGTAGCAGCATAATGAGTGGATTAAGTACGATGAATCTAACTGAAATAAGTCACACAGAAAAAGAAACATCGTAAGATATCAGTAATACACGGAATGTAAACTTGGCTACACAGGAACTGAATTCCAAAACAGAACAGGGTCTCAAATTTAGAAAACCAACTTATGCTTGCTTAAGGGGAAAGGTGAGTTGGGGTGCTGCATAAAACCAGAGATTGAAATGAGCACAGATAAAGTTCTATAAGCCAAATATGGAATAGACAAGAGCTACTCCTTGCTCAACGAAATGGACTCAACACCCCATATTCAACGCCTAGGAATATACCTGCCTAGTAAGAATCATAAAAGCTATGGATTTATATATCTCTGTAAGAGAATCAAGAGTGTGTACAGCGGCATTAAAGCAGTGAAAATCAGCTAAATCCCATATTAAAAATAAATTTCTTAAACAAAACACAATGACAGTGAAATAGAGAGCAATACTTAAGTAATTCATTCAAGGCTTCTGAGGCAACCTGCATTTACCATATCTACACCCAGAGCTGGGTGACACATAAGGCTGGACACTTGGGGCTCATAAGATTGGTGAGGTTCGGTGAGCAAATGCAGACCCTTTGAAGTCATATTGCATGGTACCCATTCCATGGGTCTCAACTCTCCAGGTTTAAGGGATTCTTCCTTCAGCTAAAACATGCATGTGGAACCCAGAGTATGATCCACCGTGTGATCGAGAACCGTGTTCAAATGTGTCTCACTTTTCGTTCCCTGGTACTCGGGTGCAACATTCCAGACGCTTTACTAACACTCTCCTCACTTGGAGAGTGAGTGCCTTTAACCTCCTGTTTGGCCCAGTTTGCAATTTCTGCGGAAGATGAACAGGAATAGGGAGAACCAATGAGAGACTAGCTGGAGGTGTCTGGACGGGCAAATTTAACTCTCATTTCCCACAGGGAAGAGGAATAAACCAAAGGCTCAGCATGCCGTGCCGGAACCAGATTAGGGCCTGAAGCCATCCTGCGGTGTTGCGGCCAGGTCACAAGAAAGCGAGTTGAAGAAAGGAGCTCAGGGGCACTGTAATTCACAAACCTGCAGATTTATAAATGACAGTTATTGTCCGAAAATATACTGAAGTAGGGCTGCCAAGAGGACTTGAATGCGGGGCAGAATTGCAGGAAACCGATTTTAGGAGGAATCGGAATTGGATTGCATTTAAAACACAGGAAAAGAGGCAGAATGTCGACAATGATGCACTTGGCCAAAAAGGGCGTATGCGTTTTTTCCTGAATATATTCAGGAAAAAACGCATACGCCCTTTTTGGCCAACCAAGCAAGCTTGCAAAGGAAATCTGCACTACAATGAAGTCTCACTTCCCCCCGGTCAAAAGGGCCATGTGAAAAAAGTGTAAAATCCAGAAAGGCAGGACAGGCCATGGAGAACTGGGAGCCTTGTTATGCTGATGGGCTGGATGTAAATTGCCAACAGCCGCTCTGTAGAAGTGTATGGTGTTTCCTGAAACATCTAAAAAACAAAGCAACAGAGCCTAGGGCACTTCCACTTATGGTCCTATAGCTTAGGGAAATTAAAATCAAAAAGACACAGCCACCCCAAAATTTGGGACGGCTCTTTTTACAGGAATCTCTTCTGTGGCACAAGTTAAATATCCCAGAGAGCAAATAATGGATAAAGAAGTTGCGGTACTTATGTACAACAGAATACCACTCAGCAATGAAATCTATGTCACCAGGCCCGTACCAGCATAATGAGTGGATTGAGGCACGATGATTCTAAGTGAAATAAGTCACACAGAAAAAGAAACATCCTAAGGTATCACTAATACACGGAATGTGAACTTGGCTACACATGAACTGAATTACAAAACAGAACAGGGTCTCAAATTTAGAAAACCAACTTATGCTTGCTTAAGGGGGAAGGTGAGTTGGGGTGCTGCATAAAAGCAGAGTTTGAAATTAGCACAGATACCGTTCCATAAGCCAAATATGTAATAGACAAGACCTACCCCTTGCTCAACGAAATGGATTCAACAATGAGGTATCACCTCACACCTGGTAGAATAGGCATCATAGAAAATCTACAAACAAAAAATGCTGGAAAGGGTGTGGAGAAAAGGAACCCTCTTCCACTATTGTTGGGAATATAAATTGATACAGTCATTATGGAGAACAATATGGAATTTCTTAAGAAACTAACAATAGAATTACCATATGATACAGCAATCCCAGTACTGGACATATACCCAGACAAAACCATAAATCAAAAAGAGTCATTCACCGCAATGTTCATTGCATCACTATTTACAATATCGAGGTAATGGAAGCAACCTAAATGCCCACAGACAGACGAATGCATAAAGCCGTGGTACATATATAAAATGGAATATTACTAAGCCATGAAAAGGAATGAAATTGGGTCATTTGTAGAGACGTCGATGGATCTAGAGACTGTCATACAGAGTGAAGTAAGTCAGAAAGAGAAAAACAAATCTTGTATATTCATGCATATATGTGGAACCTAGAAAAACTGTACAGATTAACCATTTTGCAAGGCATAAATAGAGCAACAGATGTAGACAACAAACGTATGGACAACAAGGGGGAAAGCTGTTGGGGGGGTGGTGGTGGGAGGAGTTGAGAGACTGGGATTGGCATGTATACATTTATATGTATAAAATAGATAACCAATAAGAACCTGCTGTATAAAAATATAAAATAAAATTCAAAATTAAAAAGAAATAAAATTTAAAAAATAAAACAGAAAAAACAATTATTCCCTGCACATACATGTATTCATATGAATAAATTATTTCCATGCTTATATCTGTAAATACAAAAAAGAGGAATAAAATCTACCTTGAACCAAAAACGAAAAAGAGAAAAAAACACAGAACCCACCAGTTACACAGAGGAAAACCGTATCAGGGCACTTGCTCCAGTTGTAAACAATTCTGAAGTTGGTCAGTGGTGGGGAATCGTCTCCCATTCAGCCAGCAGCCCCCACGCAACAAGCGTCCTCATTGCAAAGCTGGGGCACCGTGCCGAGGCATCTGTGAGTAAACGTGAGCTGAGCCCCAGGCCAGTTGCTGCTGAACTATTCCCACCCGTCCCAGGTAAAACACCTGAATATATACAAGGACTTGAAAGCCTAGAGGAAGGGCCATAGAGCCACACGAGTGACAGCATGCCGGCCGACTTGGTGCCTGCAGGCCAGCCAGGATGGTCCTGGCCCTGGGTGCTCTTCTGGAAGATTTCCATTTCCCTGCCTGAGATACCCGTCCTGTCCCTGCCCCCACTGCTTTTTTCCTTCCTCACCTCTGCCCAGGGAGAAATTCCAGCAGCAGGTATGGGTGACACATCCTCTTCTTTAGCAGGTGGCAGCCTGGCAACTGCTGCAGAAAGTCCAGCAGAGCCCCACTCACACTGGGCCACCCACAAAGCCGTGGCCTCTCACTCCCTCCCACCAGCCCAGCCCCGAGACTGCTGACAGGGCAGAGAAAATGGTGTCAGGCACGGCTGCAGGGGCTCTTGCTGCCTGGAGTGGTATTTATATTGATCTCAACCCAGGCACACCTGGGGAGGGCTGGCCGGCACGGTAAGGCTGCCCAGGTCAGCCAATCATCACCCCTCAGGGGCTCACAGTTGCAGAAAATGGAACTTGCTGAGCCGGCCAGGTCCAAGGAACAGGTGTGGGCTCCTGAGAGTCAGGATAGACAAGGGGCTGCAGCTTTGGCTTGTTTTCTAATCATTTTATCTGGCCCATGAGTGGGAGACAACTTCAAGAAAACCCTCTCCTAATGAGAGGAACCCAGGAGTCAGGGAGAGGAGGGGTGGGTGGTGGTTGGAGACAGAGGCCTGGTGCCCCGGGTGCAGTGGAAGTCTCTGGAAGACCAGGTGGAGGGAGGCCTCACGGAGTGATGCCCAGGGTCACAGACCTGTCGCAGCTGCTGTTTGTTAGTTCAAGTCCTGCTCTGAGGTGCTCTGTGTCAGCTCTGAGCGACAGGTGAGCTGGGGGTGCTCTGCAATGAGGGCTATGTGCACGGTTCCTGTGTGCCCAGCCCTGCCACGGTACCTGCAAGGGTAGCTCTGTATCCTGGGAGGGGCCTGACCACGAGAGCCCCGTGGGCTGGGGTGGGGGTGGGGTACCTGCCCAGGTGAGCTCCATATTCTGCGATTGGTCTGACCACGAGAGCCCCATGGGCTGCTGGGGACCTGGTAAAGGATGTCAGGACAGTCAGTGAAGCCACCGAAGATATACCTCCAGTTGTTCCTAATTCCTACACCCTGCTGGTCATTCTACCAACCACCAGGACATGGTATTCTGTATTAGTCTTCAATGATGCCTTCTTTTGTATTCCATTAGTCCCAGAGTCACAAGAAATTTTGCCTTGTGAGTGGCAGGACTCAACATACAACTAAAACAATACTTCCGGGCCGTCTGGCCCCAAGGGTGCAAAAATTCCCACACCATCTTTGGGGAAAGCTTAGCTAAAGACCTAAAAGTTCTACCTCTGGAAAAGGAAACCCTCCTTCAATATGCAGACGACATTCTGATCGCCAGCCCTACTAAGGAGGCCTCTGAACTACCAAGCCAATAAAGGATAGAAGTTGTCCAAGAAAAAGCTCAAATATCACAGACTGCGGTGACCTGCCTGGGCTTCATTCTCACAGAAGGTCAGAGAAGCCCATCCCAGGAAAGGGAAGAAACCATTTTCAGCCTTACCCCTTTCTAAAACTAGAAGACAGCTTAGGGGTTCCTGGGGAGGCCAGGGTTTGCTGCTTCTGGATCCCTAACTACAGTCTACTAGCTGGGCCTCTATATGAAACACTGAAAGGAAAAGATGATGATCCTTTTGAATAGAATCCAGAAGTGGCCTTTCAAGAATGGAAAGAGCAGTCAATTCAGACCCTTGCCCTGGAACTCCCTAATTTAGCTAAACCCTTTGACCTTTACATTCCCGGTGAAAGGTGAATCGCCATTGGAGAATTAGTGCAAAAACTGGGGCCACTTGAAATGGAACAATGCAAGAATGCCATCCAGGTAGGATAAACTACGGTCACTAAGGGGCTTTGCCCACTGCCACATCTGGCCAAGATACTGGCGGTATCTAAAAACCTGGAAATCAGCAGCCCAAAAGGCCACCTCCCTCCTAAGGGAAAAGGACCCCATGTGGTGATCCTAACCACCAACCATGCCCTGAAGTTGCAGGGTTCGCTCCGTGGGCACACCGACCTCGAGTGAGGAGGCCCTCCAACTCCAACATCCAGAGAGATAACCGGGGGCAACAGGGCACCATGACGACTCGTGTGAACATCACTTGACCTGGAGTTTCTCTCATAAAACAACAAGAGTGTGTCCCAAAAGAGTAGACTACTGCTTGCAGGACTTACTGCACCCAGAGGGGAGCTAATAATCTTGGCGGGGGAACAGTATACCACACTGTCACCATAGAAAAGCCTACAGACACCGTGATGATGGTGGCCAATAAGACCGGCTGGACTCCTGTTTACTTCAAAAGGCTGTTGACTCAGTGGCCATCATGGTCCTTGATCACCACTGACCCTGGACTGTCTGGGAGTTGAGCGGGCAGGGCTCTGACACCTGGTGCTGTTTGTACGTTAATTCAGGGGCCTAATTGAAGAAAGCGCAGACTACTGGTCAGAGCATCTAGGCTGGCAGAAACGGTCAGCCTAAGGTGGCCGAACAAATGTGGGGCGGGGTGAAACCGGCCCCCACAGCGTCTCTGCACATCTCTTTCCTGGATCCTTAAAGGTCATTAGAATCTATAACACTTCCAATGCTGGTGCTCAGGTGGACGAGCAGGGAGGCAGGGGTCCTGGGGACAATCAACGTCACCGGGAGGCTGCTGGGGAGAAGCTCTGACCCTCGCCCCAGGGTATGAGGGCTCCCAACTCAGCACTCAGCAGTTACAGAAGAAGGGTCTGCACCCTCAGCACTCCAAGAATGAGGAACGGGACAAAAGGCAGAGGAGGGGTTTGTCCCCAGCAAAGCCCATTAAAAATCCCTGGGAGATAAAAATAGAATCTGGGCAATAAAGTCAAGTCTAACCTTTTTTATCCTTTGTGCTTTGTCTAATTTCACGTACTCCTAGGGTCCCGCATGCAGAGGTTCCACACCCGGCACTTCAGACCAGATTTCCTAGTGCAGAATGGCTGGGTCGACACCTCAGCTCCTGGGGCCCAGTGCAGACTCCACGATATAGAGCCTGAGCTACAGCCAACCCGGCCCTCGAGAGCTCCGCCGCCTCCCTCCCTCCCACTGACTCTGACAGGATCTCTACACAGCAGCCCAGCCCACAGCCCATGGGGTAGTGCATGCTCTCACCTCTCCATTCTCTGATCAAAATATAAAGTTTCCTTTGCTTGTGAACCAAACTCAGTCTCGATCTGTTGGCCCCAATGACACTGGGCAGGGGGACACTCGTTGGGGTCCACTCTGGAGGATCAGTAACAGAAATTGAGACTATTGTAACCTCAATGAACAGATGTGTGAGCCAAACTGTAGTTAACATAGAACAGTGTATAAGGCTCGGGTAAAATAAGATGTTTTTAACACTTCCATTTGATATTTCCATCACTTTTTATAAGCAAGTTCAGTGAAAAGGTTTGTCTTATTTGTCAGGTCAATATTAGAGAAACGAAGTGATTTCTTTCCAAGGATGTACATCTAATAATCTTGGTTAAACCTTCAATCTTGTTTTAAATGCTTTTCCATTGAAAATGATACCTCTCTTTCAGCTCCCCCATTTCTGAGAAGTATAAAATCTTATAATTTATTATTACCAAAGGGGAAAGGTGGGAGGAGGGATAAATTAACAGTTTGGAATTAACACATACACACTGCTATGTATAAAATAGATCATCAACAAGGAACTACTGTATAGCACAGGGAACTACACTCAACATTTTGCAATAACCTATAAGGGGAAATAATCTGAAAAAGAACAGATATTTTTATTGACATCATCTATCAATGACAGTTAAAGTGTAGCCTAAGGGAAGCTGGTGGTGAGTGCTTCTGACCCTGAAGACTTCAATCATCTAAAGTTTGGACTCTGCCTACTTCCCAAGGCCCTTAATGAACATATGTGTAGCCGTAGCTTAAAAACTTCCCCAGTTTGGGTTTCGGGGAGACACTGATTTTGAAAAAGCCCTGGTGTTCTCCTTACATGAATGGGACTCTTCCTACTGCTAAAACATGTCTGTCACACCCAGAGGATGGTATACCGTCTGATCGGGAAGAGTTTGGAAAAGGCATCTCATCTCCTCATCTCCTGGTGCTCGGGTTCACCCCTCCAGCGTCTTTACTAACAGTCTCCCCACTTGGAGATGTCAGCACTGTCAACATCCTGTTGCGTACAGTTTGGAATTTGTCCAGAGGATGAAGCGGAAGGATGAGGAACAAAGAGAGACAAGTCCTAGGTGTTCAGACAGGCACATGTCACTCTAATTTCCAATCAGGAAGACGAATTGACCAAAGGCTAGGGTTGCCCATGGAAACAGTATAGGGCTTGAGGAAATCCCGCTGCTTTGTGGCCAGTTCCCATAAACACAAGTTGAACAATGGAACTCAGGGGCAGTAAAATTCACAAAACTGCAGAGTTGAAAATATCCATCACTGAAAAATGTCTTGAGGAAAGTCAGAGAAAAGGACTTGTAAGCAAGGGAGAATGGCAGGAAAGGGATTTGAGGAGGTAGAAAGGACTCGCCATTAAGCACAAGAAAAGGAGCTGAACATTGCCAACATTGCAGTTGGCCAAAAAGGGTGTATGCGTTTTTTTCTGTATATATTCAAGAAAAGGGCATACACTTTTTTAGCCAACCAAACAGGTGGGCACTGGAAGTCAATACTACAAAAGATATCACTTCGCATCAGTCAGAAGAGCCATCCTCATAAAGCGTAAACAACAGAAATGCAGGACAGGGCAAGGAGAAGAGGGAGCCCTGTGAGACTTATAGTGGAAATGTATATTGCCAACGGCCATTCTGGAGAAGTGTATTGTGTTTACTAAAGCATCTAAAAAATGAGCTACAGAGCATAGGGCACTTGCACTCATGGGCGTATATCTTGGGAAAAACAAAAATCGAGAAGACACAGGCACCCCAATGTTTACCCCCTCTCTGTTTAAAAGATCCTCGACTAGGATATAACTTAAATGTCTCTGGAGGGAAAAAATGGATAGAGATGTGGTACTTAGGTAGAGTGGAATATTATTCAGCCTGGAAATCAATGAAATATGGCCAGTTGTAACAACTCCAGAGGAGTTACGTATGATCATTCTAAGTGACAGAATTCAAAAAGAAAAAGACACATATCATAAGATATCACTTAAAGGTGGAATCCAAAATGGCTACACATGAAATAAATTACAAAACAAAAACATAGTCAAATATGTAGAAAACACGCATAAGGCTGCTAAACGGGAAAGGTGGGGAGGGGTGAGGCATCATCCAGGAGGTTGAAATTAGCAAAGATACCATTCCAAATACCAAACTGATAATCAACAAGGCCTACACGGTAGCTAAAAGAACTGCACTCAGCACACTCAAGTCACCGGAAAAGAATATATACGACTGGTAAGAATCTGAAAAAGAATTTATTGATGTCTCTCTGTACGTGAATCAAGTGGATGTACAGCAGCAAGAAACAGAGCTTTGAAAATCAGCTGTAACCAATATAGTAATAAATTGAAAAAAATAAACGACAGAGAGACAGAGAAAACCTCTTACAACTTTTCCTCAGGGACGGTGATGCAACATGGATTGAACACATCTAGACCCACAGCAGGATGAGACATAAGGCTGGAAACTGTTTGCGCTAAGAGAAATGTGAGGTTGGGTGAGGAAATGCACACCCTTTAAAGTAATACTACCTGGTACCCATTCAATGGGTCCCAAATCTGCAGGTTCAAGGGATCTTCCTACAGCTAAAACATGCATGGAAAACCCAGAGGACTGTACACCATGTGATCGGGAGATGTGTCTAAAATGCACCTCATTTATCCTCTCCTGGTGCTCCTGTT
This sequence comes from Grampus griseus, assembly GCF_964374135.1. Lineage (NCBI taxonomy): Eukaryota > Metazoa > Chordata > Mammalia > Artiodactyla > Delphinidae > Grampus > Grampus griseus. The sequence goes on along the minus strand of NW_028132472.1, from coordinate 22,294 downwards.
CACCATTCCAGCCACGTTACTTAGAATCTCCCCACTTGGAGAATCAGCACATTTCAAATTCTGTTTCACACATTTTGCAAATTGTGAGGAGGATGAACGGGAAGAGGGGGAACCAATGAGAGAATAGTTGTAGGGGTTTGGACGGGCACATATCACTCTAATTTCCCATTAAGAATAAGAATTAAAGAAAGGCTCAGCCTGCCTCGCCGGAGCCAATATAGGGCCTGAAGCAATCCTGCGGGTTTGAGGCCAGCTCACAAAAGAGCAACTTAAAAAATGGAGCTCAGGGTCACTGCAATTCACAAACCTGCAGAGTTATAAATGAAAACTAACGTCCAAAAATATGTTGAGGTAAGGCAAAGAAGAGGATCTGAATGCAAGACAGAATTGCAAGAAACAGATTTCAAGAGATAGATTGGACTCGTCTTTAACGCACATGAAAAGCGGCAGAATTTCGACAATGATGCAGTTGGCCCAAAAGGGCGTATGCGTTTTTTCCTGATTATATCCAGGAAAAAACGCATACGCACTTTATGGGCAACGAAGCAAGCAAGCAATGCAAATGTGCACAACAAAGAAGTCTCACTTCCCACTGGTCAAAAGGGCCATCCTAAAAAATTGTAAAAACCAGAAATGCAGGACAGGCCATGGAGAACAGGGAGCCTTTATACGCTGATGGGCAGTGTGTGAACTGCCGAGAGCCACTCTGGAGAAGTGTATGGTGGTTCCTAAATCATCTAAAAAACAGAGCTACAGAGCATAGGACACTTCCAATCATGGGAGTATATCTAGGGAAGTCTAAAAATCAACAAGACACAAGCACACCACAGTTTAGGGCTACTCTGTTTACAAGAACCTCAACTTCAGTACACCTTAAATATCCCAGGAAAGAGAACAATGGATAAAGAAGATGTGGTACTTATGTACAATGGAATATCTCTTCACCATGAAATCAATGTAATAAGGCTAGTAGAAGGATAAAGAGTGGATTTAGGCCCGATAATACTACTTGAAATAAGTCAAACAGAAAAAGAAACATATCATAAGATATCACTTATAGAGGGAGGGTAAATATGGCTGCACAAGAAATGAATTACAGAACAGAACAGTGTCTCACATTTAGAAAACACACTTATGTCAGCTTAAGGGGAAAGGAGAGGTGGGGTGATGCATAAAACCAGAGTTTGAAATTAGCACAGATACCGTTCAATAAACCAAATAGGTATTAGACAAGATCTACACCTTGCTCAATGAACTGGCCTCAACACACCCTATACACCACAGAGAAATATATCTGAGTAATAAGAATCTTAAAACCCATGTATTGATATATCTCCATAAGGGAATCAAGTGTGTGCAGAGCGGCACAAACACAGCAGTGAAAATGAGCTAAACCCCATTATAGAAATAAATTTTAAAAACAAAACGCTGAAACAATGAAAGAGAGAAAAATTCTTACAAAATTTGCTCAGGGGCTGTGATGCAACCTGGATTGACCACATATAAACCCACAGCTGGATAAGACATAAGGCTGGACACTTGGGGCTGAGAGGATTGGTGAGCTTTGGTGAGCAACTGCCGAAAGTTTAATGCAATACTTCATGCTACTCATTCCAAGGGTCCCAACACTCCAGGTTGAAGGGAATCTTCCTACAGCTAAACCATGCTTGGGAAACCCAGCGACTGGTATACCATATGATCGGGAAAGGTTTCTAAAACACACCTCATTTTTCCTCTCCTGGCGCTCCGGATCGACATTCCAGCCGCTTTACTAACAACATCCCCACATGGAGAGTCAATGCCTTTAAGTTCTGGTATCGCACAGTCTGCAGTTAGTGCGGAGGATGAATGGGAATAGGGGGAACCAGTGAGAAACTAGCTGTAGCGGTTTCAATGGGCACATGTCACTCTAATTTCACATCAGTAAGAAGAATTAACCAAAGGCACAGCAAGGTGCCCCAGAAGAAGAATAGAGCTTCAAGGAATCCTGTGGTTATGGGGCAAGATCACAAAAATAAGAGCTGAAAAATGGAGCTAAGGGCCACTGCAATTCAAAAACCTGCAGAGTTATAAAGGCCAACTATTTTCAAAAAATATATTGAGGTAAGGCTATGAAGAAGCATTGAAAGCAAGGCAGAATTGCAGGAAACCGATTTCAGGAGGTACACTGGAATTGCATTTAAAACATATGAAGAGAGTCAGAACCTCGACAGTGATGCACTTCGCCAAAAAGGGCATATGTGTTTTTTCCTGAATATAGTCAGGAAAAAACGCATACACACTTTTTGGCCAACCAAGCAAGCTTGCAAAGGAAATCTGCACTACAATGAAGTCTCACTTTCCCCTGGTCAAAAGGGCCATCTGAAAAAAGTGTAAAATCCATAAAGGCACGACAGGCCATGGAGAACTGGGAGCCTTCTTCTGCTGATGGGCGGGATGTAAATTGCCAACAGCCACTCTGGAGAAGTGTATGGTGTTTCCTGAAACATCTAAAAAACAAAGCAACAGAGCCTAGGGCACTTCCACTTATGGTCCTATAGTTTAGGGAAATTAAAATCAAAAAGACACAGCCACCCCAAAGTTTGGGACGGCTTTGTTTACAAGAACCTCATATACGGTACAAGTTCAATATCGCAGAAAGTGAAAAATGGATAAAGAAGTTGTGGTACTTATGTACAATGCAATATCACTCAGCAATGAAATCTATGTCATCAGGCCCGTAGCAGCATAATGAGTGGATTAAGTACGATGAATCTAACTGAAATAAGTCACACAGAAAAAGAAACATCGTAAGATATCAGTAATACACGGAATGTAAACTTGGCTACACAGGAACTGAATTCCAAAACAGAACAGGGTCTCAAATTTAGAAAACCAACTTATGCTTGCTTAAGGGGAAAGGTGAGTTGGGGTGCTGCATAAAACCAGAGATTGAAATGAGCACAGATAAAGTTCTATAAGCCAAATATGGAATAGACAAGAGCTACTCCTTGCTCAACGAAATGGACTCAACACCCCATATTCAACGCCTAGGAATATACCTGCCTAGTAAGAATCATAAAAGCTATGGATTTATATATCTCTGTAAGAGAATCAAGAGTGTGTACAGCGGCATTAAAGCAGTGAAAATCAGCTAAATCCCATATTAAAAATAAATTTCTTAAACAAAACACAATGACAGTGAAATAGAGAGCAATACTTAAGTAATTCATTCAAGGCTTCTGAGGCAACCTGCATTTACCATATCTACACCCAGAGCTGGGTGACACATAAGGCTGGACACTTGGGGCTCATAAGATTGGTGAGGTTCGGTGAGCAAATGCAGACCCTTTGAAGTCATATTGCATGGTACCCATTCCATGGGTCTCAACTCTCCAGGTTTAAGGGATTCTTCCTTCAGCTAAAACATGCATGTGGAACCCAGAGTATGATCCACCGTGTGATCGAGAACCGTGTTCAAATGTGTCTCACTTTTCGTTCCCTGGTACTCGGGTGCAACATTCCAGACGCTTTACTAACACTCTCCTCACTTGGAGAGTGAGTGCCTTTAACCTCCTGTTTGGCCCAGTTTGCAATTTCTGCGGAAGATGAACAGGAATAGGGAGAACCAATGAGAGACTAGCTGGAGGTGTCTGGACGGGCAAATTTAACTCTCATTTCCCACAGGGAAGAGGAATAAACCAAAGGCTCAGCATGCCGTGCCGGAACCAGATTAGGGCCTGAAGCCATCCTGCGGTGTTGCGGCCAGGTCACAAGAAAGCGAGTTGAAGAAAGGAGCTCAGGGGCACTGTAATTCACAAACCTGCAGATTTATAAATGACAGTTATTGTCCGAAAATATACTGAAGTAGGGCTGCCAAGAGGACTTGAATGCGGGGCAGAATTGCAGGAAACCGATTTTAGGAGGAATCGGAATTGGATTGCATTTAAAACACAGGAAAAGAGGCAGAATGTCGACAATGATGCACTTGGCCAAAAAGGGCGTATGCGTTTTTTCCTGAATATATTCAGGAAAAAACGCATACGCCCTTTTTGGCCAACCAAGCAAGCTTGCAAAGGAAATCTGCACTACAATGAAGTCTCACTTCCCCCCGGTCAAAAGGGCCATGTGAAAAAAGTGTAAAATCCAGAAAGGCAGGACAGGCCATGGAGAACTGGGAGCCTTGTTATGCTGATGGGCTGGATGTAAATTGCCAACAGCCGCTCTGTAGAAGTGTATGGTGTTTCCTGAAACATCTAAAAAACAAAGCAACAGAGCCTAGGGCACTTCCACTTATGGTCCTATAGCTTAGGGAAATTAAAATCAAAAAGACACAGCCACCCCAAAATTTGGGACGGCTCTTTTTACAGGAATCTCTTCTGTGGCACAAGTTAAATATCCCAGAGAGCAAATAATGGATAAAGAAGTTGCGGTACTTATGTACAACAGAATACCACTCAGCAATGAAATCTATGTCACCAGGCCCGTACCAGCATAATGAGTGGATTGAGGCACGATGATTCTAAGTGAAATAAGTCACACAGAAAAAGAAACATCCTAAGGTATCACTAATACACGGAATGTGAACTTGGCTACACATGAACTGAATTACAAAACAGAACAGGGTCTCAAATTTAGAAAACCAACTTATGCTTGCTTAAGGGGGAAGGTGAGTTGGGGTGCTGCATAAAAGCAGAGTTTGAAATTAGCACAGATACCGTTCCATAAGCCAAATATGTAATAGACAAGACCTACCCCTTGCTCAACGAAATGGATTCAACAATGAGGTATCACCTCACACCTGGTAGAATAGGCATCATAGAAAATCTACAAACAAAAAATGCTGGAAAGGGTGTGGAGAAAAGGAACCCTCTTCCACTATTGTTGGGAATATAAATTGATACAGTCATTATGGAGAACAATATGGAATTTCTTAAGAAACTAACAATAGAATTACCATATGATACAGCAATCCCAGTACTGGACATATACCCAGACAAAACCATAAATCAAAAAGAGTCATTCACCGCAATGTTCATTGCATCACTATTTACAATATCGAGGTAATGGAAGCAACCTAAATGCCCACAGACAGACGAATGCATAAAGCCGTGGTACATATATAAAATGGAATATTACTAAGCCATGAAAAGGAATGAAATTGGGTCATTTGTAGAGACGTCGATGGATCTAGAGACTGTCATACAGAGTGAAGTAAGTCAGAAAGAGAAAAACAAATCTTGTATATTCATGCATATATGTGGAACCTAGAAAAACTGTACAGATTAACCATTTTGCAAGGCATAAATAGAGCAACAGATGTAGACAACAAACGTATGGACAACAAGGGGGAAAGCTGTTGGGGGGGTGGTGGTGGGAGGAGTTGAGAGACTGGGATTGGCATGTATACATTTATATGTATAAAATAGATAACCAATAAGAACCTGCTGTATAAAAATATAAAATAAAATTCAAAATTAAAAAGAAATAAAATTTAAAAAATAAAACAGAAAAAACAATTATTCCCTGCACATACATGTATTCATATGAATAAATTATTTCCATGCTTATATCTGTAAATACAAAAAAGAGGAATAAAATCTACCTTGAACCAAAAACGAAAAAGAGAAAAAAACACAGAACCCACCAGTTACACAGAGGAAAACCGTATCAGGGCACTTGCTCCAGTTGTAAACAATTCTGAAGTTGGTCAGTGGTGGGGAATCGTCTCCCATTCAGCCAGCAGCCCCCACGCAACAAGCGTCCTCATTGCAAAGCTGGGGCACCGTGCCGAGGCATCTGTGAGTAAACGTGAGCTGAGCCCCAGGCCAGTTGCTGCTGAACTATTCCCACCCGTCCCAGGTAAAACACCTGAATATATACAAGGACTTGAAAGCCTAGAGGAAGGGCCATAGAGCCACACGAGTGACAGCATGCCGGCCGACTTGGTGCCTGCAGGCCAGCCAGGATGGTCCTGGCCCTGGGTGCTCTTCTGGAAGATTTCCATTTCCCTGCCTGAGATACCCGTCCTGTCCCTGCCCCCACTGCTTTTTTCCTTCCTCACCTCTGCCCAGGGAGAAATTCCAGCAGCAGGTATGGGTGACACATCCTCTTCTTTAGCAGGTGGCAGCCTGGCAACTGCTGCAGAAAGTCCAGCAGAGCCCCACTCACACTGGGCCACCCACAAAGCCGTGGCCTCTCACTCCCTCCCACCAGCCCAGCCCCGAGACTGCTGACAGGGCAGAGAAAATGGTGTCAGGCACGGCTGCAGGGGCTCTTGCTGCCTGGAGTGGTATTTATATTGATCTCAACCCAGGCACACCTGGGGAGGGCTGGCCGGCACGGTAAGGCTGCCCAGGTCAGCCAATCATCACCCCTCAGGGGCTCACAGTTGCAGAAAATGGAACTTGCTGAGCCGGCCAGGTCCAAGGAACAGGTGTGGGCTCCTGAGAGTCAGGATAGACAAGGGGCTGCAGCTTTGGCTTGTTTTCTAATCATTTTATCTGGCCCATGAGTGGGAGACAACTTCAAGAAAACCCTCTCCTAATGAGAGGAACCCAGGAGTCAGGGAGAGGAGGGGTGGGTGGTGGTTGGAGACAGAGGCCTGGTGCCCCGGGTGCAGTGGAAGTCTCTGGAAGACCAGGTGGAGGGAGGCCTCACGGAGTGATGCCCAGGGTCACAGACCTGTCGCAGCTGCTGTTTGTTAGTTCAAGTCCTGCTCTGAGGTGCTCTGTGTCAGCTCTGAGCGACAGGTGAGCTGGGGGTGCTCTGCAATGAGGGCTATGTGCACGGTTCCTGTGTGCCCAGCCCTGCCACGGTACCTGCAAGGGTAGCTCTGTATCCTGGGAGGGGCCTGACCACGAGAGCCCCGTGGGCTGGGGTGGGGGTGGGGTACCTGCCCAGGTGAGCTCCATATTCTGCGATTGGTCTGACCACGAGAGCCCCATGGGCTGCTGGGGACCTGGTAAAGGATGTCAGGACAGTCAGTGAAGCCACCGAAGATATACCTCCAGTTGTTCCTAATTCCTACACCCTGCTGGTCATTCTACCAACCACCAGGACATGGTATTCTGTATTAGTCTTCAATGATGCCTTCTTTTGTATTCCATTAGTCCCAGAGTCACAAGAAATTTTGCCTTGTGAGTGGCAGGACTCAACATACAACTAAAACAATACTTCCGGGCCGTCTGGCCCCAAGGGTGCAAAAATTCCCACACCATCTTTGGGGAAAGCTTAGCTAAAGACCTAAAAGTTCTACCTCTGGAAAAGGAAACCCTCCTTCAATATGCAGACGACATTCTGATCGCCAGCCCTACTAAGGAGGCCTCTGAACTACCAAGCCAATAAAGGATAGAAGTTGTCCAAGAAAAAGCTCAAATATCACAGACTGCGGTGACCTGCCTGGGCTTCATTCTCACAGAAGGTCAGAGAAGCCCATCCCAGGAAAGGGAAGAAACCATTTTCAGCCTTACCCCTTTCTAAAACTAGAAGACAGCTTAGGGGTTCCTGGGGAGGCCAGGGTTTGCTGCTTCTGGATCCCTAACTACAGTCTACTAGCTGGGCCTCTATATGAAACACTGAAAGGAAAAGATGATGATCCTTTTGAATAGAATCCAGAAGTGGCCTTTCAAGAATGGAAAGAGCAGTCAATTCAGACCCTTGCCCTGGAACTCCCTAATTTAGCTAAACCCTTTGACCTTTACATTCCCGGTGAAAGGTGAATCGCCATTGGAGAATTAGTGCAAAAACTGGGGCCACTTGAAATGGAACAATGCAAGAATGCCATCCAGGTAGGATAAACTACGGTCACTAAGGGGCTTTGCCCACTGCCACATCTGGCCAAGATACTGGCGGTATCTAAAAACCTGGAAATCAGCAGCCCAAAAGGCCACCTCCCTCCTAAGGGAAAAGGACCCCATGTGGTGATCCTAACCACCAACCATGCCCTGAAGTTGCAGGGTTCGCTCCGTGGGCACACCGACCTCGAGTGAGGAGGCCCTCCAACTCCAACATCCAGAGAGATAACCGGGGGCAACAGGGCACCATGACGACTCGTGTGAACATCACTTGACCTGGAGTTTCTCTCATAAAACAACAAGAGTGTGTCCCAAAAGAGTAGACTACTGCTTGCAGGACTTACTGCACCCAGAGGGGAGCTAATAATCTTGGCGGGGGAACAGTATACCACACTGTCACCATAGAAAAGCCTACAGACACCGTGATGATGGTGGCCAATAAGACCGGCTGGACTCCTGTTTACTTCAAAAGGCTGTTGACTCAGTGGCCATCATGGTCCTTGATCACCACTGACCCTGGACTGTCTGGGAGTTGAGCGGGCAGGGCTCTGACACCTGGTGCTGTTTGTACGTTAATTCAGGGGCCTAATTGAAGAAAGCGCAGACTACTGGTCAGAGCATCTAGGCTGGCAGAAACGGTCAGCCTAAGGTGGCCGAACAAATGTGGGGCGGGGTGAAACCGGCCCCCACAGCGTCTCTGCACATCTCTTTCCTGGATCCTTAAAGGTCATTAGAATCTATAACACTTCCAATGCTGGTGCTCAGGTGGACGAGCAGGGAGGCAGGGGTCCTGGGGACAATCAACGTCACCGGGAGGCTGCTGGGGAGAAGCTCTGACCCTCGCCCCAGGGTATGAGGGCTCCCAACTCAGCACTCAGCAGTTACAGAAGAAGGGTCTGCACCCTCAGCACTCCAAGAATGAGGAACGGGACAAAAGGCAGAGGAGGGGTTTGTCCCCAGCAAAGCCCATTAAAAATCCCTGGGAGATAAAAATAGAATCTGGGCAATAAAGTCAAGTCTAACCTTTTTTATCCTTTGTGCTTTGTCTAATTTCACGTACTCCTAGGGTCCCGCATGCAGAGGTTCCACACCCGGCACTTCAGACCAGATTTCCTAGTGCAGAATGGCTGGGTCGACACCTCAGCTCCTGGGGCCCAGTGCAGACTCCACGATATAGAGCCTGAGCTACAGCCAACCCGGCCCTCGAGAGCTCCGCCGCCTCCCTCCCTCCCACTGACTCTGACAGGATCTCTACACAGCAGCCCAGCCCACAGCCCATGGGGTAGTGCATGCTCTCACCTCTCCATTCTCTGATCAAAATATAAAGTTTCCTTTGCTTGTGAACCAAACTCAGTCTCGATCTGTTGGCCCCAATGACACTGGGCAGGGGGACACTCGTTGGGGTCCACTCTGGAGGATCAGTAACAGAAATTGAGACTATTGTAACCTCAATGAACAGATGTGTGAGCCAAACTGTAGTTAACATAGAACAGTGTATAAGGCTCGGGTAAAATAAGATGTTTTTAACACTTCCATTTGATATTTCCATCACTTTTTATAAGCAAGTTCAGTGAAAAGGTTTGTCTTATTTGTCAGGTCAATATTAGAGAAACGAAGTGATTTCTTTCCAAGGATGTACATCTAATAATCTTGGTTAAACCTTCAATCTTGTTTTAAATGCTTTTCCATTGAAAATGATACCTCTCTTTCAGCTCCCCCATTTCTGAGAAGTATAAAATCTTATAATTCATTATTACCAAAGGGGAAAGGTGGGAGGAGGGATAAATTAACAGTTTGGAATTAACACATACACACTGCTATGTATAAAATAGATCATCAACAAGGAACTACTGTATAGCACAGGGAACTACACTCAACATTTTGCAATAACCTATAAGGGGAAATAATCTGAAAAAGAACAGATATTTTTATTGACATCATCTATCAATGACAGTTAAAGTGTAGCCTAAGGGAAGCTGGTGGTGAGTGCTTCTGACCCTGAAGACTTCAATCATCTAAAGTTTGGACTCTGCCTACTTCCCAAGGCCCTTAATGAACATATGTGTAGCCGTAGCTTAAAAACTTCCCCAGTTTGGGTTTCGGGGAGACACTGATTTTGAAAAAGCCCTGGTGTTCTCCTTACATGAATGGGACTCTTCCTACTGCTAAAACATGTCTGTCACACCCAGAGGATGGTATACCGTCTGATCGGGAAGAGTTTGGAAAAGGCATCTCATCTCCTCATCTCCTGGTGCTCGGGTTCACCCCTCCAGCGTCTTTACTAACAGTCTCCCCACTTGGAGATGTCAGCACTGTCAACATCCTGTTGCGTACAGTTTGGAATTTGTCCAGAGGATGAAGCGGAAGGATGAGGAACAAAGAGAGACAAGTCCTAGGTGTTCAGACAGGCACATGTCACTCTAATTTCCAATCAGGAAGACGAATTGACCAAAGGCTAGGGTTGCCCATGGAAACAGTATAGGGCTTGAGGAAATCCCGCTGCTTTGTGGCCAGTTCCCATAAACACAAGTTGAACAATGGAACTCAGGGGCAGTAAAATTCACAAAACTGCAGAGTTGAAAATATCCATCACTGAAAAATGTCTTGAGGAAAGTCAGAGAAAAGGACTTGTAAGCAAGGGAGAATGGCAGGAAAGGGATTTGAGGAGGTAGAAAGGACTCGCCATTAAGCACAAGAAAAGGAGCTGAACATTGCCAACATTGCAGTTGGCCAAAAAGGGTGTATGCGTTTTTTTCTGTATATATTCAAGAAAAGGGCATACACTTTTTTAGCCAACCAAACAGGTGGGCACTGGAAGTCAATACTACAAAAGATATCACTTCGCATCAGTCAGAAGAGCCATCCTCATAAAGCGTAAACAACAGAAATGCAGGACAGGGCAAGGAGAAGAGGGAGCCCTGTGAGACTTATAGTGGAAATGTATATTGCCAACGGCCATTCTGGAGAAGTGTATTGTGTTTACTAAAGCATCTAAAAAATGAGCTACAGAGCATAGGGCACTTGCACTCATGGGCGTATATCTTGGGAAAAACAAAAATCGAGAAGACACAGGCACCCCAATGTTTACCCCCTCTCTGTTTAAAAGATCCTCGACTAGGATATAACTTAAATGTCTCTGGAGGGAAAAAATGGATAGAGATGTGGTACTTAGGTAGAGTGGAATATTATTCAGCCTGGAAATCAATGAAATATGGCCAGTTGTAACAACTCCAGAGGAGTTACGTATGATCATTCTAAGTGACAGAATTCAAAAAGAAAAAGACACATATCATAAGATATCACTTAAAGGTGGAATCCAAAATGGCTACACATGAAATAAATTACAAAACAAAAACATAGTCAAATATGTAGAAAACACGCATAAGGCTGCTAAACGGGAAAGGTGGGGAGGGGTGAGGCATCATCCAGGAGGTTGAAATTAGCAAAGATACCATTCCAAATACCAAACTGATAATCAACAAGGCCTACACGGTAGCTAAAAGAACTGCACTCAGCACACTCAAGTCACCGGAAAAGAATATATACGACTGGTAAGAATCTGAAAAAGAATTTATTGATGTCTCTCTGTACGTGAATCAAGTGGATGTACAGCAGCAAGAAACAGAGCTTTGAAAATCAGCTGTAACCAATATAGTAATAAATTGAAAAAAATAAACGACAGAGAGACAGAGAAAACCTCTTACAACTTTTCCTCAGGGACGGTGATGCAACATGGATTGAACACATCTAGACCCACAGCAGGATGAGACATAAGGCTGGAAACTGTTTGCGCTAAGAGAAATGTGAGGTTGGGTGAGGAAATGCACACCCTTTAAAGTAATACTACCTGGTACCCATTCAATGGGTCCCAAATCTGCAGGTTCAAGGGATCTTCCTACAGCTAAAACATGCATGGAAAACCCAGAGGACTGTACACCATGTGATCGGGAGATGTGTCTAAAATGCACCTCATTTATCCTCTCCTGGTGCTCCTGTTCACCATTCCAGCCACGTTACTTAGAATCTCCCCACTTGGAGAATCAGCACATTTCAAATTCTGTTTCACACATTTTGCAAATTGTGAGGAGGATGAACGGGAAGAGGGGGAACCAATGAGAGAATAGTTGTAGGGGTTTGGACGGGCACATATCACTCTAATTTCCCATTAAGAATAAGAATTAAAGAAAGGCTCAGCCTGCCTCGCCGGAGCCAATATAGGGCCTGAAGCAATCCTGCGGGTTTGAGGCCAGCTCACAAAAGAGCAACTTAAAAAATGGAGCTCAGGGTCACTGCAATTCACAAACCTGCAGAGTTATAAATGAAAACTAACGTCCAAAAATATGTTGAGGTAAGGCAAAGAAGAGGATCTGAATGCAAGACAGAATTGCAAGAAACAGATTTCAAGAGATAGATTGGACTCGTCTTTAACGCACATGAAAAGCGGCAGAATTTCGACAATGATGCAGTTGGCCCAAAAGGGCGTATGCGTTTTTTCCTGATTATATCCAGGAAAAAACGCATACGCACTTTATGGGCAACGAAGCAAGCAAGCAATGCAAATGTGCACAACAAAGAAGTCTCACTTCCCACTGGTCAAAAGGGCCATCCTAAAAAATTGTAAAAACCAGAAATGCAGGACAGGCCATGGAGAACAGGGAGCCTTTATACGCTGATGGGCAGTGTGTGAACTGCCGAGAGCCACTCTGGAGAAGTGTATGGTGGTTCCTAAATCATCTAAAAAACAGAGCTACAGAGCATAGGACACTTCCAATCATGGGAGTATATCTAGGGAAGTCTAAAAATCAACAAGACACAAGCACACCACAGTTTAGGGCTACTCTGTTTACAAGAACCTCAACTTCAGTACACCTTAAATATCCCAGGAAAGAGAACAATGGATAAAGAAGATGTGGTACTTATGTACAATGGAATATCTCTTCACCATGAAATCAATGTAATAAGGCTAGTAGAAGGATAAAGAGTGGATTTAGGCCCGATAATACTACTTGAAATAAGTCAAACAGAAAAAGAAACATATCATAAGATATCACTTATAGAGGGAGGGTAAATATGGCTGCACAAGAAATGAATTACAGAACAGAACAGTGTCTCACATTTAGAAAACACACTTATGTCAGCTTAAGGGGAAAGGAGAGGTGGGGTGATGCATAAAACCAGAGTTTGAAATTAGCACAGATACCGTTCAATAAACCAAATAGGTATTAGACAAGATCTACACCTTGCTCAATGAACTGGCCTCAACACACCCTATACACCACAGAGAAATATATCTGAGTAATAAGAATCTTAAAACCCATGTATTGATATATCTCCATAAGGGAATCAAGTGTGTGCAGAGCGGCACAAACACAGCAGTGAAAATGAGCTAAACCCCATTATAGAAATAAATTTTAAAAACAAAACGCTGAAACAATGAAAGAGAGAAAAATTCTTACAAAATTTGCTCAGGGGCTGTGATGCAACCTGGATTGACCACATATAAACCCACAGCTGGATAAGACATAAGGCTGGACACTTGGGGCTGAGAGGATTGGTGAGCTTTGGTGAGCAACTGCCGAAAGTTTAATGCAATACTTCATGCTACTCATTCCAAGGGTCCCAACACTCCAGGTTGAAGGGAATCTTCCTACAGCTAAACCATGCTTGGGAAACCCAGCGACTGGTATACCATATGATCGGGAAAGGTTTCTAAAACACACCTCATTTTTCCTCTCCTGGCGCTCCGGATCGACATTCCAGCCGCTTTACTAACAACATCCCCACATGGAGAGTCAATGCCTTTAAGTTCTGGTATCGCACAGTCTGCAGTTAGTGCGGAGGATGAATGGGAATAGGGGGAACCAGTGAGAAACTAGCTGTAGCGGTTTCAATGGGCACATGTCACTCTAATTTCACATCAGTAAGAAGAATTAACCAAAGGCACAGCAAGGTGCCCCAGAAGAAGAATAGAGCTTCAAGGAATCCTGTGGTTATGGGGCAAGATCACAAAAATAAGAGCTGAAAAATGGAGCTAAGGGCCACTGCAATTCAAAAACCTGCAGAGTTATAAAGGCCAACTATTTTCAAAAAATATATTGAGGTAAGGCTATGAAGAAGCATTGAAAGCAAGGCAGAATTGCAGGAAACCGATTTCAGGAGGTACACTGGAATTGCATTTAAAACATATGAAGAGAGTCAGAACCTCGACAGTGATGCACTTCGCCAAAAAGGGCATATGTGTTTTTTCCTGAATATAGTCAGGAAAAAACGCATACACACTTTTTGGCCAACCAAGCAAGCTTGCAAAGGAAATCTGCACTACAATGAAGTCTCACTTTCCCCTGGTCAAAAGGGCCATCTGAAAAAAGTGTAAAATCCATAAAGGCACGACAGGCCATGGAGAACTGGGAGCCTTCTTCTGCTGATGGGCGGGATGTAAATTGCCAACAGCCACTCTGGAGAAGTGTATGGTGTTTCCTGAAACATCTAAAAAACAAAGCAACAGAGCCTAGGGCACTTCCACTTATGGTCCTATAGTTTAGGGAAATTAAAATCAAAAAGACACAGCCACCCCAAAGTTTGGGACGGCTTTGTTTACAAGAACCTCATATACGGTACAAGTTCAATATCGCAGAAAGTGAAAAATGGATAAAGAAGTTGTGGTACTTATGTACAATGCAATATCACTCAGCAATGAAATCTATGTCATCAGGCCCGTAGCAGCATAATGAGTGGATTAAGTACGATGAATCTAACTGAAATAAGTCACACAGAAAAAGAAACATCGTAAGATATCAGTAATACACGGAATGTAAACTTGGCTACACAGGAACTGAATTCCAAAACAGAACAGGGTCTCAAATTTAGAAAACCAACTTATGCTTGCTTAAGGGGAAAGGTGAGTTGGGGTGCTGCATAAAACCAGAGATTGAAATGAGCACAGATAAAGTTCTATAAGCCAAATATGGAATAGACAAGAGCTACTCCTTGCTCAACGAAATGGACTCAACACCCCATATTCAACGCCTAGGAATATACCTGCCTAGTAAGAATCATAAAAGCTATGGATTTATATATCTCTGTAAGAGAATCAAGAGTGTGTACAGCGGCATTAAAGCAGTGAAAATCAGCTAAATCCCATATTAAAAATAAATTTCTTAAACAAAACACAATGACAGTGAAATAGAGAGCAATACTTAAGTAATTCATTCAAGGCTTCTGAGGCAACCTGCATTTACCATATCTACACCCAGAGCTGGGTGACACATAAGGCTGGACACTTGGGGCTCATAAGATTGGTGAGGTTCGGTGAGCAAATGCAGACCCTTTGAAGTCATATTGCATGGTACCCATTCCATGGGTCTCAACTCTCCAGGTTTAAGGGATTCTTCCTTCAGCTAAAACATGCATGTGGAACCCAGAGTATGATCCACCGTGTGATCGAGAACCGTGTTCAAATGTGTCTCACTTTTCGTTCCCTGGTACTCGGGTGCAACATTCCAGACGCTTTACTAACACTCTCCTCACTTGGAGAGTGAGTGCCTTTAACCTCCTGTTTGGCCCAGTTTGCAATTTCTGCGGAAGATGAACAGGAATAGGGAGAACCAATGAGAGACTAGCTGGAGGTGTCTGGACGGGCAAATTTAACTCTCATTTCCCACAGGGAAGAGGAATAAACCAAAGGCTCAGCATGCCGTGCCGGAACCAGATTAGGGCCTGAAGCCATCCTGCGGTGTTGCGGCCAGGTCACAAGAAAGCGAGTTGAAGAAAGGAGCTCAGGGGCACTGTAATTCACAAACCTGCAGATTTATAAATGACAGTTATTGTCCGAAAATATACTGAAGTAGGGCTGCCAAGAGGACTTGAATGCGGGGCAGAATTGCAGGAAACCGATTTTAGGAGGAATCGGAATTGGATTGCATTTAAAACACAGGAAAAGAGGCAGAATGTCGACAATGATGCACTTGGCCAAAAAGGGCGTATGCGTTTTTTCCTGAATATATTCAGGAAAAAACGCATACGCCCTTTTTGGCCAACCAAGCAAGCTTGCAAAGGAAATCTGCACTACAATGAAGTCTCACTTCCCCCCGGTCAAAAGGGCCATGTGAAAAAAGTGTAAAATCCAGAAAGGCAGGACAGGCCATGGAGAACTGGGAGCCTTGTTATGCTGATGGGCTGGATGTAAATTGCCAACAGCCGCTCTGTAGAAGTGTATGGTGTTTCCTGAAACATCTAAAAAACAAAGCAACAGAGCCTAGGGCACTTCCACTTATGGTCCTATAGCTTAGGGAAATTAAAATCAAAAAGACACAGCCACCCCAAAATTTGGGACGGCTCTTTTTACAGGAATCTCTTCTGTGGCACAAGTTAAATATCCCAGAGAGCAAATAATGGATAAAGAAGTTGCGGTACTTATGTACAACAGAATACCACTCAGCAATGAAATCTATGTCACCAGGCCCGTACCAGCATAATGAGTGGATTGAGGCACGATGATTCTAAGTGAAATAAGTCACACAGAAAAAGAAACATCCTAAGGTATCACTAATACACGGAATGTGAACTTGGCTACACATGAACTGAATTACAAAACAGAACAGGGTCTCAAATTTAGAAAACCAACTTATGCTTGCTTAAGGGGGAAGGTGAGTTGGGGTGCTGCATAAAAGCAGAGTTTGAAATTAGCACAGATACCGTTCCATAAGCCAAATATGTAATAGACAAGACCTACCCCTTGCTCAACGAAATGGATTCAACAATGAGGTATCACCTCACACCTGGTAGAATAGGCATCATAGAAAATCTACAAACAAAAAATGCTGGAAAGGGTGTGGAGAAAAGGAACCCTCTTCCACTATTGTTGGGAATATAAATTGATACAGTCATTATGGAGAACAATATGGAATTTCTTAAGAAACTAACAATAGAATTACCATATGATACAGCAATCCCAGTACTGGACATATACCCAGACAAAACCATAAATCAAAAAGAGTCATTCACCGCAATGTTCATTGCATCACTATTTACAATATCGAGGTAATGGAAGCAACCTAAATGCCCACAGACAGACGAATGCATAAAGCCGTGGTACATATATAAAATGGAATATTACTAAGCCATGAAAAGGAATGAAATTGGGTCATTTGTAGAGACGTCGATGGATCTAGAGACTGTCATACAGAGTGAAGTAAGTCAGAAAGAGAAAAACAAATCTTGTATATTCATGCATATATGTGGAACCTAGAAAAACTGTACAGATTAACCATTTTGCAAGGCATAAATAGAGCAACAGATGTAGACAACAAACGTATGGACAACAAGGGGGAAAGCTGTTGGGGGGGTGGTGGTGGGAGGAGTTGAGAGACTGGGATTGGCATGTATACATTTATATGTATAAAATAGATAACCAATAAGAACCTGCTGTATAAAAATATAAAATAAAATTCAAAATTAAAAAGAAATAAAATTTAAAAAATAAAACAGAAAAAACAATTATTCCCTGCACATACATGTATTCATATGAATAAATTATTTCCATGCTTATATCTGTAAATACAAAAAAGAGGAATAAAATCTACCTTGAACCAAAAACGAAAAAGAGAAAAAAACACAGAACCCACCAGTTACACAGAGGAAAACCGTATCAGGGCACTTGCTCCAGTTGTAAACAATTCTGAAGTTGGTCAGTGGTGGGGAATCGTCTCCCATTCAGCCAGCAGCCCCCACGCAACAAGCGTCCTCATTGCAAAGCTGGGGCACCGTGCCGAGGCATCTGTGAGTAAACGTGAGCTGAGCCCCAGGCCAGTTGCTGCTGAACTATTCCCACCCGTCCCAGGTAAAACACCTGAATATATACAAGGACTTGAAAGCCTAGAGGAAGGGCCATAGAGCCACACGAGTGACAGCATGCCGGCCGACTTGGTGCCTGCAGGCCAGCCAGGATGGTCCTGGCCCTGGGTGCTCTTCTGGAAGATTTCCATTTCCCTGCCTGAGATACCCGTCCTGTCCCTGCCCCCACTGCTTTTTTCCTTCCTCACCTCTGCCCAGGGAGAAATTCCAGCAGCAGGTATGGGTGACACATCCTCTTCTTTAGCAGGTGGCAGCCTGGCAACTGCTGCAGAAAGTCCAGCAGAGCCCCACTCACACTGGGCCACCCACAAAGCCGTGGCCTCTCACTCCCTCCCACCAGCCCAGCCCCGAGACTGCTGACAGGGCAGAGAAAATGGTGTCAGGCACGGCTGCAGGGGCTCTTGCTGCCTGGAGTGGTATTTATATTGATCTCAACCCAGGCACACCTGGGGAGGGCTGGCCGGCACGGTAAGGCTGCCCAGGTCAGCCAATCATCACCCCTCAGGGGCTCACAGTTGCAGAAAATGGAACTTGCTGAGCCGGCCAGGTCCAAGGAACAGGTGTGGGCTCCTGAGAGTCAGGATAGACAAGGGGCTGCAGCTTTGGCTTGTTTTCTAATCATTTTATCTGGCCCATGAGTGGGAGACAACTTCAAGAAAACCCTCTCCTAATGAGAGGAACCCAGGAGTCAGGGAGAGGAGGGGTGGGTGGTGGTTGGAGACAGAGGCCTGGTGCCCCGGGTGCAGTGGAAGTCTCTGGAAGACCAGGTGGAGGGAGGCCTCACGGAGTGATGCCCAGGGTCACAGACCTGTCGCAGCTGCTGTTTGTTAGTTCAAGTCCTGCTCTGAGGTGCTCTGTGTCAGCTCTGAGCGACAGGTGAGCTGGGGGTGCTCTGCAATGAGGGCTATGTGCACGGTTCCTGTGTGCCCAGCCCTGCCACGGTACCTGCAAGGGTAGCTCTGTATCCTGGGAGGGGCCTGACCACGAGAGCCCCGTGGGCTGGGGTGGGGGTGGGGTACCTGCCCAGGTGAGCTCCATATTCTGCGATTGGTCTGACCACGAGAGCCCCATGGGCTGCTGGGGACCTGGTAAAGGATGTCAGGACAGTCAGTGAAGCCACCGAAGATATACCTCCAGTTGTTCCTAATTCCTACACCCTGCTGGTCATTCTACCAACCACCAGGACATGGTATTCTGTATTAGTCTTCAATGATGCCTTCTTTTGTATTCCATTAGTCCCAGAGTCACAAGAAATTTTGCCTTGTGAGTGGCAGGACTCAACATACAACTAAAACAATACTTCCGGGCCGTCTGGCCCCAAGGGTGCAAAAATTCCCACACCATCTTTGGGGAAAGCTTAGCTAAAGACCTAAAAGTTCTACCTCTGGAAAAGGAAACCCTCCTTCAATATGCAGACGACATTCTGATCGCCAGCCCTACTAAGGAGGCCTCTGAACTACC
Source organism: Grampus griseus (assembly GCF_964374135.1). Lineage (NCBI taxonomy): Eukaryota > Metazoa > Chordata > Mammalia > Artiodactyla > Delphinidae > Grampus > Grampus griseus. Next base: position 3,206 of record NW_028132472.1, on the reverse strand, counting down.
AAGCCAATAAAGGATAGAAGTTGTCCAAGAAAAAGCTCAAATATCACAGACTGCGGTGACCTGCCTGGGCTTCATTCTCACAGAAGGTCAGAGAAGCCCATCCCAGGAAAGGGAAGAAACCATTTTCAGCCTTACCCCTTTCTAAAACTAGAAGACAGCTTAGGGGTTCCTGGGGAGGCCAGGGTTTGCTGCTTCTGGATCCCTAACTACAGTCTACTAGCTGGGCCTCTATATGAAACACTGAAAGGAAAAGATGATGATCCTTTTGAATAGAATCCAGAAGTGGCCTTTCAAGAATGGAAAGAGCAGTCAATTCAGACCCTTGCCCTGGAACTCCCTAATTTAGCTAAACCCTTTGACCTTTACATTCCCGGTGAAAGGTGAATCGCCATTGGAGAATTAGTGCAAAAACTGGGGCCACTTGAAATGGAACAATGCAAGAATGCCATCCAGGTAGGATAAACTACGGTCACTAAGGGGCTTTGCCCACTGCCACATCTGGCCAAGATACTGGCGGTATCTAAAAACCTGGAAATCAGCAGCCCAAAAGGCCACCTCCCTCCTAAGGGAAAAGGACCCCATGTGGTGATCCTAACCACCAACCATGCCCTGAAGTTGCAGGGTTCGCTCCGTGGGCACACCGACCTCGAGTGAGGAGGCCCTCCAACTCCAACATCCAGAGAGATAACCGGGGGCAACAGGGCACCATGACGACTCGTGTGAACATCACTTGACCTGGAGTTTCTCTCATAAAACAACAAGAGTGTGTCCCAAAAGAGTAGACTACTGCTTGCAGGACTTACTGCACCCAGAGGGGAGCTAATAATCTTGGCGGGGGAACAGTATACCACACTGTCACCATAGAAAAGCCTACAGACACCGTGATGATGGTGGCCAATAAGACCGGCTGGACTCCTGTTTACTTCAAAAGGCTGTTGACTCAGTGGCCATCATGGTCCTTGATCACCACTGACCCTGGACTGTCTGGGAGTTGAGCGGGCAGGGCTCTGACACCTGGTGCTGTTTGTACGTTAATTCAGGGGCCTAATTGAAGAAAGCGCAGACTACTGGTCAGAGCATCTAGGCTGGCAGAAACGGTCAGCCTAAGGTGGCCGAACAAATGTGGGGCGGGGTGAAACCGGCCCCCACAGCGTCTCTGCACATCTCTTTCCTGGATCCTTAAAGGTCATTAGAATCTATAACACTTCCAATGCTGGTGCTCAGGTGGACGAGCAGGGAGGCAGGGGTCCTGGGGACAATCAACGTCACCGGGAGGCTGCTGGGGAGAAGCTCTGACCCTCGCCCCAGGGTATGAGGGCTCCCAACTCAGCACTCAGCAGTTACAGAAGAAGGGTCTGCACCCTCAGCACTCCAAGAATGAGGAACGGGACAAAAGGCAGAGGAGGGGTTTGTCCCCAGCAAAGCCCATTAAAAATCCCTGGGAGATAAAAATAGAATCTGGGCAATAAAGTCAAGTCTAACCTTTTTTATCCTTTGTGCTTTGTCTAATTTCACGTACTCCTAGGGTCCCGCATGCAGAGGTTCCACACCCGGCACTTCAGACCAGATTTCCTAGTGCAGAATGGCTGGGTCGACACCTCAGCTCCTGGGGCCCAGTGCAGACTCCACGATATAGAGCCTGAGCTACAGCCAACCCGGCCCTCGAGAGCTCCGCCGCCTCCCTCCCTCCCACTGACTCTGACAGGATCTCTACACAGCAGCCCAGCCCACAGCCCATGGGGTAGTGCATGCTCTCACCTCTCCATTCTCTGATCAAAATATAAAGTTTCCTTTGCTTGTGAACCAAACTCAGTCTCGATCTGTTGGCCCCAATGACACTGGGCAGGGGGACACTCGTTGGGGTCCACTCTGGAGGATCAGTAACAGAAATTGAGACTATTGTAACCTCAATGAACAGATGTGTGAGCCAAACTGTAGTTAACATAGAACAGTGTATAAGGCTCGGGTAAAATAAGATGTTTTTAACACTTCCATTTGATATTTCCATCACTTTTTATAAGCAAGTTCAGTGAAAAGGTTTGTCTTATTTGTCAGGTCAATATTAGAGAAACGAAGTGATTTCTTTCCAAGGATGTACATCTAATAATCTTGGTTAAACCTTCAATCTTGTTTTAAATGCTTTTCCATTGAAAATGATACCTCTCTTTCAGCTCCCCCATTTCTGAGAAGTATAAAATCTTATAATTTATTATTACCAAAGGGGAAAGGTGGGAGGAGGGATAAATTAACAGTTTGGAATTAACACATACACACTGCTATGTATAAAATAGATCATCAACAAGGAACTACTGTATAGCACAGGGAACTACACTCAACATTTTGCAATAACCTATAAGGGGAAATAATCTGAAAAAGAACAGATATTTTTATTGACATCATCTATCAATGACAGTTAAAGTGTAGCCTAAGGGAAGCTGGTGGTGAGTGCTTCTGACCCTGAAGACTTCAATCATCTAAAGTTTGGACTCTGCCTACTTCCCAAGGCCCTTAATGAACATATGTGTAGCCGTAGCTTAAAAACTTCCCCAGTTTGGGTTTCGGGGAGACACTGATTTTGAAAAAGCCCTGGTGTTCTCCTTACATGAATGGGACTCTTCCTACTGCTAAAACATGTCTGTCACACCCAGAGGATGGTATACCGTCTGATCGGGAAGAGTTTGGAAAAGGCATCTCATCTCCTCATCTCCTGGTGCTCGGGTTCACCCCTCCAGCGTCTTTACTAACAGTCTCCCCACTTGGAGATGTCAGCACTGTCAACATCCTGTTGCGTACAGTTTGGAATTTGTCCAGAGGATGAAGCGGAAGGATGAGGAACAAAGAGAGACAAGTCCTAGGTGTTCAGACAGGCACATGTCACTCTAATTTCCAATCAGGAAGACGAATTGACCAAAGGCTAGGGTTGCCCATGGAAACAGTATAGGGCTTGAGGAAATCCCGCTGCTTTGTGGCCAGTTCCCATAAACACAAGTTGAACAATGGAACTCAGGGGCAGTAAAATTCACAAAACTGCAGAGTTGAAAATATCCATCACTGAAAAATGTCTTGAGGAAAGTCAGAGAAAAGGACTTGTAAGCAAGGGAGAATGGCAGGAAAGGGATTTGAGGAGGTAGAAAGGACTCGCCATTAAGCACAAGAAAAGGAGCTGAACATTGCCAACATTGCAGTTGGCCAAAAAGGGTGTATGC